>NW_027140424.1:35000-39168 GCF_036365525.1 Heterodontus francisci | reverse complement strand
AAAATGGGAAAAAATCCCCATCCGAAAAAGGCTTAAAAGTCGGTTGGGCGGCAGCTAGGGTCGGTCTCTGCAGACCTGGAGGCTCGGGTGGACTCTTGGAATAAACGTCCAAGTCCCGACTTGCCACCTCCTACTACTGTGCAGATACCCCGCCAACCCCCAGCCACCCGAATGACAAGCGTCCGATCAGCGGGACGAATTTGACAACTCTGGCCGGACCTCTGGAAACTCCATCCCGGGTAACCGGGGCAAATTTTTCCGCTTGATCGCCCTTCCACTGGTTAACCATTTGCCCTTTCGGACTTAGTCTCTGGACATTATTCGACGGATTTTCTGGTTAACCATTTGCCCTTTCGGACTTAGTCTCTGGGCATTATTTTCGACTTTTTGGTTAATGATTTCATACTTTTTACTTACTTTTGCCCTTTTTGGTTAATGATTACTCTGCTTACTGGTTAACCATTTGCCCTTTCGGACTTAGTCTCTGGACATTATTTTCGAGTTTTTGGTTAATGATTTCACACTTTTAACATATTTTTGCGCTTTTTGGTTAATGATTACTCTGCTTACTGGTTAACCATTTGCCCTTTCGGACTTAGTCTCTGGACATTATTTTCGACTTTTTGGTTAATGATTTCACACTTTTTACTTACTTTTGCGATTTTTGGTTAATGATTTCACACTTTTAACATATTTTTGCGCTTTTTGGTTAATGATTACTCTGCTTACTGGTTAACCATTTGCCCTTTCGGACTTAGTCTCTGGAGATTATTTTCGACTTTTTGGTTAATGATTTCACACTTTTAACTTAATTTTGTGCTTTTTGGTTAATGATTTCACACTTTTTACTTACTTTTGCGATTTTTGGTTAATGATTACTCTGCTTACTGGTTAACCATTTGCCCTTTCGGACTTAGTCCTCTGGACATTATTTTCGAGTTTTTGGTTAATGATTTCACACTTTTAACATATTTTTGCGCTTTTTGGTTAATGATTACTCTGCTTACTGGTTAACCATTTGCCCTTTCGGACTTAGTCTCTGGAGATTATTTTCGAGTTTTTGGTTAATGATTTCACACTTTTTACTTACTTTTGCGCTTTTTGGTTACTGATTTCACACTTTTTACATATTTTTGCGCTTTTTGGTTAATGATTACTCTGCTTACTGGTTAATTATTTGCCCTTTCGGACTTAGTCTCTGCACATTATTTTCGAGTTTTTGGTTAATGATTTCACACTTTTAACATATTTTTTGCGCTTTTTGGTTAATGATTACTCTGCTTACTGGTTAACCATTTGCCCTTTCGGACTTAGTCTCTGGAGATTATTTTCGAGTTTTTGGTTAATGATTTCACACTTTTTACTTACTTTTGCGCTTTTTGGTTACTGATTTCACACTTTTTACATATTTTTGCGCTTTTTGGTTAATGATTACTCTGCTTACTGGTTAATTATTTGCCCTTTCGGACTTAGTCTCTGCACATTATTTTCGAGTTTTTGGTTAATGATTTCACACTTTTAACATATTTTTGCGCTTTTTGGTTAATGATTACTCTGCTTACTGGTTAACCATTTGCCCTTTCGGACTTAGTCTCTGGAGATTATTTTCGACTTTTTGGTTAATGATTTCACACTTTTAACTTAATTTTGTGCTTTTTGGTTAATGATTTCACACTTTTTACTTACTTTTGCGATTTTTGGTTAATGATTACTCTGCTTACTGGTTAACCATTTGCCCTTTCGAACTTAGTCTCTGGACATTATTTTCGAGTTTTTGGTTAATGATTTCACACTTTTAACATATTTTTGCGCTTTTTGGTTAATGATTACTCTGCTTACTGGTTAATTATTTGCCCTTTCGGACTTAGTCTCTGCACATTATTTTCGAGTTTTTGGTTAATGATTTCACACTTTTAACATATTTTTGCGCTTTTTGGTTACTGATTTCATACTTTTTACTTACTTTTGCGCCTTTTGGTTAATGATTACTCTGCTTACTGGTTAACCATTTGCCCTTTCGGACTTAGTCTCTGGACATTATTTTCGAGTTTTTGGTTAATGATTTCACACTTTTTACTTACTTTTGCGATTTTTGGTTAATGATTACTCTGCTTACTGGTTAACCATTTGCCCTTTCGGACTTAGTCTCTGGACATTATTTTCGGGTTTTTGGTTAATGATTTCACACTTTTTACTTACTTTTGCGATTTTTGGTTAATGATTACTCTGCTTACTGGTTAACCATTTGCCCTTTCGGACTTAGTCTCTGGACATTGTTTTCGACATTTTGGTTAATGATTTCACACTTTTAACTTAATTTTGTGCTTTTTGGTTAATGATTTCATACTTTTTACTTACTTTTGCGATTTTTGGTTAATGATTTCATACTTTTTACTTACTTTTGCGATTTTTGGTTAATGATTTCATACTTTTTACTTACTTTTGCCCTTTTTGGTTAATGATTTCATACTTTTTACTTACTTTTGCGATTTTTGGTTAATGATTACTCTGCTTACTGGTTAACCATTTGCCCTTTCGGACTTGGTCTCTGGACATTATTTTCGACTTTTTGGTTAATGATTTCACACTTTTAACTTAATTTTGTGCTTTTTGGTTAATGATTTCATACTTTTTACTTACTTTTGCCCTTTTTGGTTAATGATTACTCTGCTTACTGGTTAACCATTTGCCCTTTCGGACTTAGTCTCTGCACATTATTTTCGAGTTTTTGGTTAATGATTTCACACTTTTAACATATTTTTGCGATTTTTGGTTAATGATTACTCTGCTTACTGGTTAACCATTTGCCCTTTCGGACTTAGTCTCTGGAGATTATTTTCGACTTTTTGGTTAATGATTTCACACTTTTAACATATTTTTGCGCTTTTTGGTTACTGATTTCATACTTTTTACTTACTTTTGCGCCTTTTGGTTAATGATTACTCTGCTTACTGGTTAACCATTTGCCCTTTCGGACTTAGTCTCTGGAGATTATTTTCGAGTTTTTGGTTAATGATTTCACACTTTTTACTTACTTTTGCGATTTTTGGTTAATGATTACTCTGCTTACTGGTTAACCATTTGCCCTTTTGGACTTAGTCTCTGGAGATTATTTTCGACTTTTTGGTTAATGATTTCACACTTTTTACTTACTTTTGCGATTTTTGGTTAATGATTTCACACTTTTTACTTACTTTTGCGATTTTTGGTTAATGATTACTCTGCTTACTGGTTAACCATTTGCCCTTTCGGACTTAGTCTCTGGAGATTATTTTCGAGTTTTTGGTTAATGATTTCACACTTTTTACTTACTTTTGCGATTTTTGGTTAATGATTTCACACTTTTTACTTACTTTTGCGATTTTTGGTTAATGATTACTCTGCTTACTGGTTAACCATTTGCCCTTTCGGACTTGGTCTCTGGACATTATTTTCGAGTTTTTGGTTAATGATTTCACACTTTTTACTTACTTTTGCGATTTTTGGTTAATGATTACTCTGCTTACTGGTTAACCATTTGCCCTTTCGGACTTAGTCTCTGGAGATTATTTTCGAGTTTTTGGTTAATGATTTCACACTTTTTACTTACTTTTGCGATTTTTGGTTAATGATTACTCTGCTTACTGGTTAACCATTTGCCCTTTCGGACTTAGTCTCTGCACATTATTTTCGAGTTTTTGGTTAATGATTTCACACTTTTAACATATTTTTGCGCTTTTTGGTTAATGATTACTCTGCTTACTGGTTAACCATTTGCCCTTTTGGACTTAGTCTCTGGACATTATTTTCGAGTTTTTGGTTAATGATTTCACACTTTTTACTTACTTTTGCGATTTTTGGTTAATGATTTCACACTTTTTACTTACTTTTGCGATTTTTGGTTAATGATTACTCTGCTTACTGGTTAACCATTTGCCCTTTCGGACTTAGTCTCTGGAGATTATTTTCGAGTTTTTGGTTAATGATTTCACACTTTTTACTTACTTTTGCGATTTTTGGTTAATGATTTCACACTTTTTACTTACTTTTGCGATTTTTGGTTAATGATGACTCTGCTTACTGGTTAACCATTTGCCCTTTCGGACTTAGTCTCTGCACATTATTTTCGAGTTTTTGGTTAATGATTTCACACTTTTTACTTACTTTTGCGATTTTTGGTTAATGATTT
>NW_027140424.1:12500-22500 GCF_036365525.1 Heterodontus francisci | reverse complement strand
TCAGCACACAGGAGACGGCGCACAACGAGTAATCTACCTAGCACGCCGCCGACCAAGTGGCCAAACTCTCGAGAGGAATGTCCGTCTGACACAAGGGACAGAAACGGGAGGTAACCGCTGAGCCTGAAACACCAGCAAATAAATGCTAGCCCGCCTGGGCCCTCCAACGTCGGACAGTCCTCGCCGTATCGATCGAGTGACCTGGGCACGCACTTTTTTTTCCTTTCACACAGTGTGGGGTTGGCGGCGGCGGGGGGGGGGGAGAAAGCATGCAACTTGGTTGACGTCGCCTGGTCAACTCGCATCGGTTTTCCGTCCCCATCACTGTAAGGAGCAACCGCGACCAGCGTAGCCAAACAGGTCGACCAAAGCTTTCGGCGCTCGCACGGAGAGGTGATGCCAGCCGGCGTGCGTCGCCTAACTTGGACAAAATTCTGGGCACGCACTTTTCGTTTGAGACTAGGACATACATGTAGTGCAACCCAAGGAAACCAGGCGACGCCGCCACAATCTGCGCCTGACAGACAAAGATAACCGTTCACAAGGAGCCTTGTTATTTCGCACCAAGTCTTTTGCGGGCATAGTTTCTTTCTTTGACATGTATATCTGTATGAAGGTCGGCTTTGCTCTGCCATCGCAGCCTCCCTTCTTTGCTTTTCTCACTGTACCAACAGACATGTCATAGACTTTGGTTTTTTTTTTATTAATTCTTTTCCTGTGGGTGTGGTGTGCCTCCGCACCCCCCAATCTGTTCCAAGGCCTTGTTTTCTCTCGCTCGCCAAAACACTTTGTCTGTTTTCACAGCCAGTCTACCGGCCTAGACCCAACTGTGCGATATTTCAGAGCCGGCAACAGAGCATGGAAAGTCCGCCAGATTTACCCTTAAATGCTCATAAATGACTTCCAGGCACTCTTCGGAAGGTCTTTTATTTCAAAAGAAGGTCCTTCCTTGAGGGAGCACTTCTTCGGCCACTTTGCAAGTGCAACCGCTGCCAGCAAAAGTTCTGAAAATCGAGTTCCCGAAAATCTCCGGGTACCCCGCCAACCCCCAGCCACCCGAATCGCAAGTGTCAATTCGGCGGGTTGCCTGCCGGTAGTCCTTCCGAAAATGAGGCGCCAAATCGCCGCAACGGCCATTTTTCATTTCGGCATCGGGACTTCCGACGGCAACTGATTAACTAGCCCGGGGACTAGAGCGGCAGCAAATGCAACGTGCCCTCTTGGCGGGAGCAACTTGACCGCCCCCGTGGGGAAAGGTCAACTCGGGGCCCGGGAAAGTCGCCGAGTCCGACCCCATACACTTCCATGAGTTGGGGGTTTTGGCCTTCCCGGCCCAAGGCTCGCCTTATTTCGGCCTGCACTTTCGGAAAAGGGTGCATTCCTTTTGGTTAATGATTTCACCAGCCCGGGTCTTAGCCTCTGCCCCGACGGCTAAGTCTTTTGGTTAATGATTTCCTGCGGCTGGGACTACCCTTTCCCCCGCCCTGCAGGCACCCGGGTCGGGAGGCCGTCGGGGGCACTTTCCGGGGCAAATCCGGACCCTTACGCAAGGGAGAGTGCGCCCCCCGCCTCGGCCGGGGGTCAGGCTGCCGCCTATTAAGCCCGACAGAAAACCCGAAAAATGGACGAAAATGGGAAAAAATCCCCATCCGAAAAAGGCTTAAAAGTCGGTTGGGCGGCAGCTAGGGTCGGTCTCTGCAGACCTGGAGGCTCGGGTGGACTCTTGGAATAAACGTCCAAGTCCCGACTTGCCACCTCCTACTACTGTGCAGATACCCCGCCAACCCCCAGCCACCCGAATGACAAGCGTCCGATCAGCGGGACGAATTTGACAACTCTGGCCGGACCTCTGGAACTCCATCCCGGGTAACCGGGGCAAATTTTTCCGCTTGATCGCCCTTCCACTGGTTAACCATTTGCCCTTTCGGACTTAGTCTCTGGACATTATTCGACGGATTTTCTGGTTAACCATTTGCCCTTTCGGACTTAGTCTCTGGGCATTATTTTCGACTTTTTGGTTAATGATTTCATACTTTTTACTTACTTTTGCCCTTTTTGGTTAATGATTACTCTGCTTACTGGTTAACCATTTGCCCTTTCGGACTTAGTCTCTGGACATTATTTTCGAGTTTTTGGTTAATGATTTCACACTTTTAACATATTTTTGCGCTTTTTGGTTAATGATTACTCTGCTTACTGGTTAACCATTTGCCCTTTCGGACTTAGTCTCTGGACATTATTTTCGACTTTTTGGTTAATGATTTCACACTTTTTACTTACTTTTGCGATTTTTGGTTAATGATTTCACACTTTTAACATATTTTTGCGCTTTTTGGTTAATGATTACTCTGCTTACTGGTTAACCATTTGCCCTTTCGGACTTAGTCTCTGGAGATTATTTTCGACTTTTTGGTTAATGATTTCACACTTTTAACTTAATTTTGTGCTTTTTGGTTAATGATTTCACACTTTTTACTTACTTTTGCGATTTTTGGTTAATGATTACTCTGCTTACTGGTTAACCATTTGCCCTTTCGGACTTAGTCTCTGGACATTATTTTCGAGTTTTTGGTTAATGATTTCACACTTTTAACATATTTTTGCGCTTTTTGGTTAATGATTACTCTGCTTACTGGTTAACCATTTGCCCTTTCGGACTTAGTCTCTGGAGATTATTTTCGAGTTTTTGGTTAATGATTTCACACTTTTTACTTACTTTTGCGCTTTTTGGTTACTGATTTCACACTTTTTACATATTTTTGCGCTTTTTGGTTAATGATTACTCTGCTTACTGGTTAATTATTTGCCCTTTCGGACTTAGTCTCTGCACATTATTTTCGAGTTTTTGGTTAATGATTTCACACTTTTAACATATTTTTGCGCTTTTTGGTTAATGATTACTCTGCTTACTGGTTAACCATTTGCCCTTTCGGACTTAGTCTCTGGAGATTATTTTCGAGTTTTTGGTTAATGATTTCACACTTTTTACTTACTTTTGCGCTTTTTGGTTACTGATTTCACACTTTTTACATATTTTTGCGCTTTTTGGTTAATGATTACTCTGCTTACTGGTTAATTATTTGCCCTTTCGGACTTAGTCTCTGCACATTATTTTCGAGTTTTTGGTTAATGATTTCACACTTTTAACATATTTTTGCGCTTTTTGGTTAATGATTACTCTGCTTACTGGTTAACCATTTGCCCTTTCGGACTTAGTCTCTGGAGATTATTTTCGACTTTTTGGTTAATGATTTCACACTTTTAACTTAATTTTGTGCTTTTTGGTTAATGATTTCACACTTTTTACTTACTTTTGCGATTTTTGGTTAATGATTACTCTGCTTACTGGTTAACCATTTGCCCTTTCGAACTTAGTCTCTGGACATTATTTTCGAGTTTTTGGTTAATGATTTCACACTTTTAACATATTTTTGCGCTT
This sequence comes from Heterodontus francisci, assembly GCF_036365525.1. Lineage (NCBI taxonomy): Eukaryota > Metazoa > Chordata > Chondrichthyes > Heterodontiformes > Heterodontidae > Heterodontus > Heterodontus francisci. The sequence goes on along the minus strand of NW_027140424.1, from coordinate 19,061 downwards.
TTTGGTTAATGATTACTCTGCTTACTGGTTAATTATTTGCCCTTTCGGACTTAGTCTCTGCACATTATTTTCGAGTTTTTGGTTAATGATTTCACACTTTTAACATATTTTTGCGCTTTTTGGTTACTGATTTCATACTTTTTACTTACTTTTGCGCCTTTTGGTTAATGATTACTCTGCTTACTGGTTAACCATTTGCCCTTTCGGACTTAGTCTCTGGACATTATTTTCGAGTTTTTGGTTAATGATTTCACACTTTTTACTTACTTTTGCGATTTTTGGTTAATGATTACTCTGCTTACTGGTTAACCATTTGCCCTTTCGGACTTAGTCTCTGGACATTATTTTCGGGTTTTTGGTTAATGATTTCACACTTTTTACTTACTTTTGCGATTTTTGGTTAATGATTACTCTGCTTACTGGTTAACCATTTGCCCTTTCGGACTTAGTCTCTGGACATTGTTTTCGACATTTTGGTTAATGATTTCACACTTTTAACTTAATTTTGTGCTTTTTGGTTAATGATTTCATACTTTTTACTTACTTTTGCGATTTTTGGTTAATGATTTCATACTTTTTACTTACTTTTGCGATTTTTGGTTAATGATTTCATACTTTTTACTTACTTTTGCCCTTTTTGGTTAATGATTTCATACTTTTTACTTACTTTTGCGATTTTTGGTTAATGATTACTCTGCTTACTGGTTAACCATTTGCCCTTTCGGACTTGGTCTCTGGACATTATTTTCGACTTTTTGGTTAATGATTTCACACTTTTAACTTAATTTTGTGCTTTTTGGTTAATGATTTCATACTTTTTACTTACTTTTGCCCTTTTTGGTTAATGATTACTCTGCTTACTGGTTAACCATTTGCCCTTTCGGACTTAGTCTCTGGAGATTATTTTCGAGTTTTTGGTTAATGATTTCACACTTTTAACATATTTTTGCGCTTTTTGGTTAATGATTACTCTGCTTACTGGTTAACCATTTGCCCTTTCGGACTTAGTCTCTGGACATTATTTTCGACTTTTTGGTTAATGATTTCACACTTTTTACTTACTTTTGCGATTTTTGGTTAATGATTTCACACTTTTAACATATTTTTGCGCTTTTTGGTTAATGATTACTCTGCTTACTGGTTAACCATTTGCCCTTTCGGACTTAGTCTCTGGAGATTATTTTCGACTTTTTGGTTAATGATTTCACACTTTTAACTTAATTTTGTGCTTTTTGGTTAATGATTTCACACTTTTTACTTACTTTTGCGATTTTTGGTTAATGATTACTCTGCTTACTGGTTAACCATTTGCCCTTTCGGACTTAGTCTCTGGACATTATTTTCGAGTTTTTGGTTAATGATTTCACACTTTTAACATATTTTTGCGCTTTTTGGTTAATGATTACTCTGCTTACTGGTTAACCATTTGCCCTTTCGGACTTAGTCTCTGGAGATTATTTTCGAGTTTTTGGTTAATGATTTCACACTTTTTACTTACTTTTGCGCTTTTTGGTTACTGATTTCACACTTTTTACATATTTTTGCGCTTTTTGGTTAATGATTACTCTGCTTACTGGTTAATTATTTGCCCTTTCGGACTTAGTCTCTGCACATTATTTTCGAGTTTTTGGTTAATGATTTCACACTTTTAACATATTTTTGCGCTTTTTGGTTAATGATTACTCTGCTTACTGGTTAACCATTTGCCCTTTCGGACTTAGTCTCTGGAGATTATTTTCGAGTTTTTGGTTAATGATTTCACACTTTTTACTTACTTTTGCGCTTTTTGGTTACTGATTTCACACTTTTTACATATTTTTGCGCTTTTTGGTTAATGATTACTCTGCTTACTGGTTAATTATTTGCCCTTTCGGACTTAGTCTCTGCACATTATTTTCGAGTTTTTGGTTAATGATTTCACACTTTTAACATATTTTTGCGCTTTTTGGTTAATGATTACTCTGCTTACTGGTTAACCATTTGCCCTTTCGGACTTAGTCTCTGGAGATTATTTTCGACTTTTTGGTTAATGATTTCACACTTTTAACTTAATTTTGTGCTTTTTGGTTAATGATTTCACACTTTTTACTTACTTTTGCGATTTTTGGTTAATGATTACTCTGCTTACTGGTTAACCATTTGCCCTTTCGAACTTAGTCTCTGGACATTATTTTCGAGTTTTTGGTTAATGATTTCACACTTTTAACATATTTTTGCGCTTTTTGGTTAATGATTACTCTGCTTACTGGTTAATTATTTGCCCTTTCGGACTTAGTCTCTGCACATTATTTTCGAGTTTTTGGTTAATGATTTCACACTTTTAACATATTTTTGCGCTTTTTGGTTACTGATTTCATACTTTTTACTTACTTTTGCGCCTTTTGGTTAATGATTACTCTGCTTACTGGTTAACCATTTGCCCTTTCGGACTTAGTCTCTGGACATTATTTTCGAGTTTTTGGTTAATGATTTCACACTTTTTACTTACTTTTGCGATTTTTGGTTAATGATTACTCTGCTTACTGGTTAACCATTTGCCCTTTCGGACTTAGTCTCTGGACATTATTTTCGGGTTTTTGGTTAATGATTTCACACTTTTTACTTACTTTTGCGATTTTTGGTTAATGATTACTCTGCTTACTGGTTAACCATTTGCCCTTTCGGACTTAGTCTCTGGACATTGTTTTCGACATTTTGGTTAATGATTTCACACTTTTAACTTAATTTTGTGCTTTTTGGTTAATGATTTCATACTTTTTACTTACTTTTGCGATTTTTGGTTAATGATTTCATACTTTTTACTTACTTTTGCGATTTTTGGTTAATGATTTCATACTTTTTACTTACTTTTGCCCTTTTTGGTTAATGATTTCATACTTTTTACTTACTTTTGCGATTTTTGGTTAATGATTACTCTGCTTACTGGTTAACCATTTGCCCTTTCGGACTTGGTCTCTGGACATTATTTTCGACTTTTTGGTTAATGATTTCACACTTTTAACTTAATTTTGTGCTTTTTGGTTAATGATTTCATACTTTTTACTTACTTTTGCCCTTTTTGGTTAATGATTACTCTGCTTACTGGTTAACCATTTGCCCTTTCGGACTTAGTCTCTGCACATTATTTTCGAGTTTTTGGTTAATGATTTCACACTTTTAACATATTTTTGCGATTTTTGGTTAATGATTACTCTGCTTACTGGTTAACCATTTGCCCTTTCGGACTTAGTCTCTGGAGATTATTTTCGACTTTTTGGTTAATGATTTCACACTTTTAACATATTTTTGCGCTTTTTGGTTACTGATTTCATACTTTTTACTTACTTTTGCGCCTTTTGGTTAATGATTACTCTGCTTACTGGTTAACCATTTGCCCTTTCGGACTTAGTCTCTGGAGATTATTTTCGAGTTTTTGGTTAATGATTTCACACTTTTTACTTACTTTTGCGATTTTTGGTTAATGATTACTCTGCTTACTGGTTAACCATTTGCCCTTTTGGACTTAGTCTCTGGAGATTATTTTCGACTTTTTGGTTAATGATTTCACACTTTTTACTTACTTTTGCGATTTTTGGTTAATGATTTCACACTTTTTACTTACTTTTGCGATTTTTGGTTAATGATTACTCTGCTTACTGGTTAACCATTTGCCCTTTCGGACTTAGTCTCTGGAGATTATTTTCGAGTTTTTGGTTAATGATTTCACACTTTTTACTTACTTTTGCGATTTTTGGTTAATGATTTCACACTTTTTACTTACTTTTGCGATTTTTGGTTAATGATTACTCTGCTTACTGGTTAACCATTTGCCCTTTCGGACTTGGTCTCTGGACATTATTTTCGAGTTTTTGGTTAATGATTTCACACTTTTTACTTACTTTTGCGATTTTTGGTTAATGATTACTCTGCTTACTGGTTAACCATTTGCCCTTTCGGACTTAGTCTCTGGAGATTATTTTCGAGTTTTTGGTTAATGATTTCACACTTTTTACTTACTTTTGCGATTTTTGGTTAATGATTACTCTGCTTACTGGTTAACCATTTGCCCTTTCGGACTTAGTCTCTGCACATTATTTTCGAGTTTTTGGTTAATGATTTCACACTTTTAACATATTTTTGCGCTTTTTGGTTAATGATTACTCTGCTTACTGGTTAACCATTTGCCCTTTTGGACTTAGTCTCTGGACATTATTTTCGAGTTTTTGGTTAATGATTTCACACTTTTTACTTACTTTTGCGATTTTTGGTTAATGATTTCACACTTTTTACTTACTTTTGCGATTTTTGGTTAATGATTACTCTGCTTACTGGTTAACCATTTGCCCTTTCGGACTTAGTCTCTGGAGATTATTTTCGAGTTTTTGGTTAATGATTTCACACTTTTTACTTACTTTTGCGATTTTTGGTTAATGATTTCACACTTTTTACTTACTTTTGCGATTTTTGGTTAATGATGACTCTGCTTACTGGTTAACCATTTGCCCTTTCGGACTTAGTCTCTGCACATTATTTTCGAGTTTTTGGTTAATGATTTCACACTTTTTACTTACTTTTGCGATTTTTGGTTAATGATTTCATACTTTTTACTTACTTTTGCGATTTTTGGTTAATGATTACTCTGCTTACTGGTTAACCATTTGCCCTTTCGGACTTGGTCTCTGGACATTATTTTCGAGTTTTTGGTTAATGATTTCACACTTTTAACATAATTTTGCGCTTTTTGGTTAATGATTACTCTGCTTGCTTGTTACTGATTTCCCCTTTCGGACTTGATCTCTGGCCGTTCTTTTCGACCTTTTTGGATAAGGTTTCCACACTCTGAAATTATTTTGGGCTCACTGATTAGGCGAGATCAAGGGGGCATGCCTGGGCACTTTGGGCTCAGTTTGGGAAGGCGGCGTCCGTGTGCTCCTCCGCCCTTCCCGCACTTGCGGCTAGGTTTGCCAAACTGCGCTGACCCGCAGCCCTGCCTTTTTGCCCACGGCACGGAACGACTCAAGTCTGGCTCCGTTCCAGGCCGTTGCCTCCGGCTGCCCGCCGTCCGGCCGGCCTGGGACGTACCCCGGCTGACGGCGCCGGAGGCCCTCTAGCAGCCACCGGTGCCGCGGGCCAATGGGTCCGGGCGTTCCGGAGCTATCGGTGGGGAAGTGCTCTCCCCTTTTCCTGACGCCGTTCGCCCGAGCAGAGGTGCAGCCTGACGGGACTGCTGTCGCCTTCCGCGGCGCACCGGCCCCTTTCACCTGCCGTCGACCGCGCGGAGCTCGGACCTCCCTCCCCGAAGTTATGGCCCCGGCGCCGGAGGGTGCCCGGGGCCGGGCATTCAGCGGGGTGAGTCTTCACCTTCCCGGTCAGCCTGCGGGGTCGGTGCGCCGGCACTCGACGCCGGAGGGTCCCCTCTTTCCGTAGAGCCCCGCCCGGTGCCGATCGGCCGGCGGATTGCGGAGCGAACCGCGCCTGACCGACGGGCCTCGGAAACCCGTTGCAGTCGACGGGGGGGAACCGGACAGCGGGACGAGGTGCCGATTCCACCCGCAGATTCGATCCCGAAATCCCGCGGGATTCGGCGGTCCGACCCGACAGATTCAAACGTCGCCCGGGCGGCCCCCAGCGGTCGGGCCGGCCTGGTTCCGCCACCGCCCGATGCCCCTCGCCCCCGGCTACCGCCGGCCGCGCAGACCGAGCGAATGCGGCCGGACGTCCGGCGGCAATCGGCCGGAAAGCGGTATGGCCATTTCCTACTGTCCCTCGGACGGGCAGAGGGGCGGCGCCGGGGCACTCGCGGACCAGGCCGCGCCCCTCCGAGCCCTACCGCCTGCCGTCGACCGCGCGGGGATCGGACCCTCCTCGCCGAAGTTATGGAGGTAGGACCGGGAGGCTGCCCAGGGTCGGGACTTCAACCGGCTGCCGCCACCCTTTCCCGCCTGTCCCACGGGCTCGGAGATCCAGGCCCTGCAAAGACCCTCCGGTCGCCACCCGACAGGTGCTTTACCGGAGAAATCGTAAACCGGCGTCAGGGCCGGACCTGTCCCGCAGAGGGCAGCCTGCGCCCTTATGCTTTCCCTTTTGCTTTGGCCCCGCAGTAGCAAATGGTTCACCGATAAGTCGGGAACCCACACGCCCGGCCCCACCCGCCCATCCTTCCGCAATGCATCGCCTAGACACACGCACCAAGGGCGCTCTCCTTCCCCCGCCTCCCACATCCCACAGGATGTGCCCTCAGACCACGGCGCCCACACAACCACCCACCCACCCAACCTTCCTAAACACGCCGGCAAACATGCATACAAACACGGCCACCTTCGCAAATTCACCCCCACGCCGACTATTAAGCCCGGCAAGACTCATTGCAGCCAACCGCGGCCAAAAGTTGAAGTGACAACTCATTAACCAATTTCCAAAATTAGGCCAACTGAATAACCAGACTCTTTGTCAATCTGACGACGGGGGCAAATCATAAACCGGTTCTGCCCACTGCTAGCCTTCGCAAAGTCACCCCCGCACGCCGACTATTAAGCCCGGCAAGACTCATTGTAGCCAACCGCGGCCAAAAGTTGAAGTGAC
>NW_027140422.1:0-46361 GCF_036365525.1 Heterodontus francisci | reverse complement strand
TTGTATTAGTGATGATATCTAATTTAACAATTAACTGGAATATTATCACCTGTGTATTAGTGATGATATCTAATTTAACAATTAACTGGAATATTATCACCTGTGTATTAGTGATGATATCTAATTTAACAATTAACTGGAATATTATCCCCTGTGTATTAGTGATGACATCTAATTTAACAATTAACTGGAATATTATCACCTGTGTATTAGTGATGATATCTAATTTAACAATTAACTGGAATATTATCCCCTGTGTATTAGTGATGATATCTAATTTAACAATTAACTGGAATATTATCACCTGTGTATTAGTGATGACATCTAATTTAACAATTAACTGGAATATTATCACCTGTGTATTAGTGATGATATCTAATTTAACAATTAACTGGAATATTATCACCTGTGTATTAGTGATGACATCTAATTTAACAATTAACTGGAATATTATCACCTGTGTATTAGTGATGATATCTAATTTAACAATTAACTGGAATATTATCACCTGTGTATTAGTGATGATATCTAATTTAACAATTAACTGGAATATTATCCCCTGTGTATTAGTGATGATATCTAATTTAACAATTAACTGGAATATTATCACCTGTGTATTAGTGATGATATCTAATTTAACAATTAACTGGAATATTATCACCTGTGTATTAGTGATGATATCTAATTTAACAATTAACTGGAATATTATCACCTGTGTATTAGTGATGATATCTAATTTAACAATTAACTGGAATATTATCCCCTGTGTATTAGTGATGATATCTAATTTAACAATTAACTGGAATATTATCACCTGTGTATTAGTGATGATATCTAATTTAACAATTAACTGGAATATTATCACCTGTGTATTAGTGATGATATCTAATTTAACAATTAACTGGAATATTATCACCTGTGTATTAGTGATGATATCTAATTTAACAATTAACTGGAATATTATCACCTGTGTATTAGTGATGATATCTAATTTAACAATTAACTGGAATATTATCACCTGTGTATTAGTGATGATATCTAATTTAACAATTAACTGGAATATTATCACCTGTGTATTAGTGATGATATCTAATTTAACAATTAACTGGAATATTATCACCTGTGTATTAGTGATGATATCTAATTTAACAATTAACTGGAATATTATCACCTGTGTATTAGTGATGATATCTAATTTAACAATTAACTGGAATATTATCACCTGTGTATTAGTGATGATATCTAATTTAACAATTAACTGGAATATTATCACCTGTGTATTAGTGATGATATCTAATTTAACAATTAACTGGAATATTATCACCTGTGTATTAGTGATGATATCTAATTTAACAATTAACTGGAATATTATCACCTGTGTATTAGTGATGATATCTAATTTAACAATTAACTGGAATATTATCACCTGTGTATTAGTGATGATATCTAATTTAACAATTAACTGGAATATTATCACCTGTGTATTAGTGATGACATCTAATTTAACAATTAACTGGAATATTATCACCTGTGTATTAGTGATGATATCTAATTTAACAATTAACTGGAATATTATCACCTGTGTATTAGTGATGATATCTAATTTAACAATTAACTGGAATATTATCACCTGTGTATTAGTGATGACATCTAATTTAACAATTAACTGGAATAGTATCCCCTGTGTATTAGTGATGATATCTAATTTAACAATTAACTGGAATATTATCACCTGTGTATTAGTGATGACATCTAATTTAACAATTAACTGGAATATTATCCCCTGTGTATTAGTGATGATATCTAATTTAACAATTAACTGGAATATTATCCCCTGTGTATTAGTGATGATATCTAATTTAACAATTAACTGGAATATTATCACCTGTGTATTAGTGATGATATCTAATTTAACAATTAACTGGAATATTATCACCTGTGTATTAGTGATGATATCTAATTTAACAATTAACTGGAATATTATCACCTGTGTATTAGTGATGATATCTAATTTAACAATTAACTGGAATATTATCCCCTGTGTATTAGTGATGATATCTAATTTAACAATTAACTGGAATATTATCCCCTGTGTATTAGTGATGATATCTAATTTAACAATTAACTGGAATATTATCACCTGTGTATTAGTGATGATATCTAATTTAACAATTAACTGGAATATTATCACCTGTGTATTAGTGATGATATCTAATTTAACAATTAACTGGAATATTATCACCTGTGTATTAGTGATGATATCTAATTTAACAATTAACTGGAATATTATCCCCTGTGTATTAGTGATGATATCTAATTTAACAATTAACTGGAATATTATCCCCTGTGTATTAGTGATGATATCTAATTTAACAATTAACTGGAATATTATCACCTGTGTATTAGTGATGATATCTAATTTAACAATTAACTGGAATATTATCACCTGTGTATTAGTGATGATATCTAATTTAACAATTAACTGGAATATTATCCCCTGTGTATTAGTGATGATATCTAATTTAACAATTAACTGGAATATTATCACCTGTGTATTAGTGATGATATCTAATTTAACAATTAACTGGAATATTATCACCTGTGTATTAGTGATGATATCTAATTTAACAATTAACTGGAATATTATCACCTGTGTATTAGTGATGATATCTAATTTAACAATTAACTGGAATATTATCACCTGTGTATTAGTGATGATATCTAATTTAACAATTAACTGGAATATTATCACCTGTGTATTAGTGATGATATCTAATTTAACAATTAACTGGAATATTATCACCTGTGTATTAGTGATGATATCTAATTTAACAATTAACTGGAATATTATCACCTGTGTATTAGTGATGATATCTAATTTAACAATTAACTGGAATATTATCACCTGTGTATTAGTGATGATATCTAATTTAACAATTAACTGGAATATTATCACCTGTGTATTAGTGATGATATCTAATTTAACAATTAACTGGAATATTATCACCTGTGTATTAGTGATGATATCTAATTTAACAATTAACTGGAATATTATCACCTGTGTATTAGTGATGATATCTAATTTAACAATTAACTGGAATATTATCACCTGTGTATTAGTGATGATATCTAATTTAACAATTAACTGGAATATTATCACCTGTGTATTAGTGATGATATCTAATTTAACAATTAACTGGAATATTATCACCTGTGTATTAGTGATGATATCTAATTTAACAATTAACTGGAATATTATCACCTGTGTATTAGTGATGATATCTAATTTAACAATTAACTGGAATATTATCACCTGTGTATTAGTGATGATATCTAATTTAACAATTAACTGGAATATTATCACCTGTGTATTAGTGATGATATCTAATTTAACAATTAACTGGAATATTATCACCTGTGTATTAGTGATGATATCTAATTTAACAATTAACTGGAATATTATCACCTGTGTATTAGTGATGATATCTAATTTAACAATTAACTGGAATATTATCACCTGTGTATTAGTGATGATATCTAATTTAACAATTAACTGGAATATTATCACCTGTGTATTAGTGATGATATCTAATTTAACAATTAACTGGAATATTATCACCTGTGTATTAGTGATGATATCTAATTTAACAATTAACTGGAATATTATCACCTGTGTATTAGTGATGATATCTAATTTAACAATTAACTGGAATATTATCACCTGTGTATTAGTGATGATATCTAATTTAACAATTAACTGGAATATTATCACCTGTGTATTAGTGATGATATCTAATTTAACAATTAACTGGAATATTATCACCTGTGTATTAGTGATGATATCTAATTTAACAATTAACTGGAATATTATCACCTGTGTATTAGTGATGATATCTAATTTAACAATTAACTGGAATATTATCACCTGTGTATTAGTGATGATATCTAATTTAACAATTAACTGGAATATTATCACCTGTGTATTAGTGATGATATCTAATTTAACAATTAACTGGAATATTATCACCTGTGTATTAGTGATGATATCTAATTTAACAATTAACTGGAATATTATCACCTGTGTATTAGTGATGATATCTAATTTAACAATTAACTGGAATATTATCACCTGTGTATTAGTGATGATATCTAATTTAACAATTAACTGGAATATTATCACCTGTGTATTAGTGATGATATCTAATTTAACAATTAACTGGAATATTATCACCTGTGTATTAGTGATGATATCTAATTTAACAATTAACTGGAATATTATCACCTGTGTATTAGTGATGATATCTAATTTAACAATTAACTGGAATATTATCACCTGTGTATTAGTGATGATATCTAATTTAACAATTAACTGGAATATTATCCCCTGTGTATTAGTGATGATATCTAATTTAACAATTAACTGGAATATTATCACCTGTGTATTAGTGATGATATCTAATTTAACAATTAACTGGAATATTATCACCTGTGTATTAGTGATGATATCTAATTTAACAATTAACTGGAATATTATCACCTGTGTATTAGTGATGATATCTAATTTAACAATTAACTGGAATATTATCACCTGTGTATTAGTGATGATATCTAATTTAACAATTAACTGAATATTATCACCTGTGTATTAGTGATGATATCTAATTTAACAATTAACTGGAATATTATCACCTGTGTATTAGTGATGATATCTAATTTAACAATTAACTGGAATATTATCACCTGTGTATTAGTGATGATATCTAATTTAACAATTAACTGGAATATTATCACCTGTGTATTAGTGATGATATCTAATTTAACAATTAACTGGAATATTATCACCTGTGTATTAGTGATGATATCTAATTTAACAATTAACTGGAATATTATCACCTGTGTATTAGTGATGATATCTAATTTAACAATTAACTGGAATATTATCACCTGTGTATTAGTGATGATATCTAATTTAACAATTAACTGGAATATTATCACCTGTGTATTAGTGATGATATCTAATTTAACAATTAACTGGAATATTATCACCTGTGTATTAGTGATGATATCTAATTTAACAATTAACTGGAATATTATCACCTGTGTATTAGTGATGATATCTAATTTAACAATTAACTGGAATATTATCACCTGTGTATTAGTGATGATATCTAATTTAACAATTAACTGGAATATTATCACCTGTGTATTAGTGATGATATCTAATTTAACAATTAACTGGAATATTATCACCTGTGTATTAGTGATGATATCTAATTTAACAATTAACTGGAATATTATCACCTGTGTATTAGTGATGATATCTAATTTAACAATTAACTGGAATATTATCACCTGTGTATTAGTGATGATATCTAATTTAACAATTAACTGGAATATTATCACCTGTGTATTAGTGATGACATCTAATTTAACAATTAACTGGAATATTATCACCTGTGTATTAGTGATGAAATCTAATTTAACAATTAACTGGAATATTATCACCTGTGTATTAGTGATGATATCTAATTTAACAATTAACTGGAATATTATCACCTGTGTATTAGTGATGATATCTAATTTAACAATTAACTGGAATATTATCACCTGTGTATTAGTGATGATATCTAATTTAACAATTAACTGGAATATTATCACCTGTGTATTAGTGATGATATCTAATTTAACAATTAACTGGAATATTATCACCTGTGTATTAGTGATGATATCTAATTTAACAATTAACTGGAATATTATCACCTGTGTATTAGTGATGATATCTAATTTAACAATTAACTGGAATATTATCACCTGTGTATTAGTGATGATATCTAATTTAACAATTAACTGGAATATTATCACCTGTGTATTAGTGATGATATCTAATTTAACAATTAACTGGAATATTATCACCTGTGTATTAGTGATGATATCTAATTTAACAATTAACTGGAATATTATCACCTGTGTATTAGTGATGATATCTAATTTAACAATTAACTGGAATATTATCACCTGTGTATTAGTGATGACATCTAATTTAACAATTAACTGGAATATTATCACCTGTGTATTAGTGATGATATCTAATTTAACAATTAACTGGAATATTATCACCTGTGTATTAGTGATGACATCTAATTTAACAATTAACTGGAATATTATCACCTGTGTATTAGTGATGATATCTAATTTAACAATTAACTGGAATATTATCACCTGTGTATTAGTGATGACATCTAATTTAACAATTAACTGGAATATTATCACCTGTGTATTAGTGATGATATCTAATTTAACAATTAACTGGAATATTATCACCTGTGTATTAGTGATGATATCTAATTTAACAATTAACTGGAATATTATCACCTGTGTATTAGTGATGATATCTAATTTAACAATTAACTGGAATATTATCACCTGTGTATTAGTGATGACATCTAATTTAACAATTAACTGGAATATTATCACCTGTGTATTAGTGATGATATCTAATTTAACAATTAACTGGAATATTATCACCTGTGTATTAGTGATGACATCTAATTTAACAATTAACTGGAATATTATCACCTGTGTATTAGTGATGATATCTAATTTAACAATTAACTGGAATATTATCACCTGTGTATTAGTGATGATATCTAATTTAACAATTAACTGGAATATTATCACCTGTGTATTAGTGATGATATCTAATTTAACAATTAACTGGAATATTATCACCTGTGTATTAGTGATGATATCTAATTTAACAATTAACTGGAATATTATCACCTGTGTATTAGTGATGATATCTAATTTAACAATTAACTGGAATATTATCACCTGTGTATTAGTGATGATATCTAATTTAACAATTAACTGGAATATTATCACCTGTGTATTAGTGATGACATCTAATTTAACAATTAACTGGAATATTATCACCTGTGTATTAGTGATGATATCTAATTTAACAATTAACTGGAATATTATCACCTGTGTATTAGTGATGATATCTAATTTAACAATTAACTGGAATATTATCACCTGTGTATTAGTGATGATATCTAATTTAACAATTAACTGGAATATTATCACCTGTGTATTAGTGATGATATCTAATTTAACAATTAACTGGAATATTATCACCTGTGTATTAGTGATGATATCTAATTTAACAATTAACTGGAATATTATCCCCTGTGTATTAGTGATGATATCTAATTTAACAATTAACTGGAATATTATCCCCTGTGTATTAGTGATGATATCTAATTTAACAATTAACTGGAATATTATCACCTGTGTATTAGTGATGATATCTAATTTAACAATTAACTGGAATATTATCACCTGTGTATTAGTGATGATATCTAATTTAACAATTAACTGGAATATTATCACCTGTGTATTAGTGATGATATCTAATTTAACAATTAACTGGAATATTATCACCTGTGTATTAGTGATGATATCTAATTTAACAATTAACTGGAATATTATCACCTGTGTATTAGTGATGATATCTAATTTAACAATTAACTGGAATATTATCCCCTGTGTATTAGTGACGATATCTAATTTAACAATTAACTGGAATATTATCCCCTGTGTATTAGTGATGATATCTAATTTAACAATTAACTGGAATATTATCACCTGTGTATTAGTGATGATATCTAATTTAACAATTAACTGGAATATTATCACCTGTGTATTAGTGATGATATCTAATTTAACAATTAACTGGAATATTATCACCTGTGTATCAGTGATGATATCTAATTTAACAATTAACTGGAATATTATCACCTGTGTATTAGTGATGACATCTAATTTAACAATTAACTGGAATATTATCACCTGTGTATTAGTGATGATATCTAATTTAACAATTAACTGGAATATTATCACCTGTGTATTAGTGATGATATCTAATTTAACAATTAACTGGAATATCACCTGTGTATTAGTGATGATATCTAATTTAACCATTAACTGGAATATTATCACCTGTGTATTAGTGATGATATCTAATTTAACAATTAACTGGAATATTATCACCTGTGTATTAGTGATGATATCTAATTTAACAATTAACTGGAATATTATCACCTGTGTATTAGTGATGATATCTAATTTAACAATTAACTGGAATATTATCACCTGTGTATTAGTGATGATATCTAATTTAACAATTAACTGGAATATTATCACCTGTGTATTAGTGATGACATCTAATTTAACAATTAACTGGAATATTATCCCCTGTGTATTAGTGATGATATCTAATTTAACAATTAACTGGAATATTATCACCTGTGTATTAGTGATGATATCTAATTTAACAATTAACTGGAATATTATCACCTGTGTATTAGTGATGATATCTAATTTAACAATTAACTGGAATATTATCACCTGTGTATTAGTGATGATATCTAATTTAACAATTAACTGGAATATTATCACCTGTGTATTAGTGATGATATCTAATTTAACAATTAACTGGAATATTATCACCTGTGTATTAGTGATGATATCTAATTTAACAATTAACTGGAATATTATCACCTGTGTATTAGTGATGATATCTAATTTAACAATTAACTGGAATATTATCACCTGTGTATTAGTGATGATATCTAATTTAACAATTAACTGGAATATTATCCCCTGTGTATTAGTGATGACATCTAATTTAACAATTAACTGGAATATTATCACCTGTGTATTAGTGATGATATCTAATTTAACAATTAACTGGAATATTATCACCTGTGTATCAGTGATGATATCTAATTTAACAATTAACTGGAATATTATCACCTGTGTATTAGTGATGATATCTAATTTAACAATTAACTGGAATATTATCACCTGTGTATTAGTGATGATATCTAATTTAACAATTAACTGGAATATTATCACCTGTGTATCAGTGATGATATCTAATTTAACAATTAACTGGAATATTATCACCTGTGTATTAGTGATGATATCTAATTTAACAATTAACTGGAATATTATCACCTGTGTATTAGTGATGATATCTAATTTAACAATTAACTGGAATATTATCACCTGTGTATTAGTGATGACATCTAATTTAACAATTAACTGGAATATTATCACCTGTGTATTAGTGATGATATCTAATTTAACAATTAACTGGAATATTATCACCTGTGTATTAGTGATGATATCTAATTTAACAATTAACTGGAATATTATCCCCTGTGTATTAGTGATGATATCTAATTTAACAATTAACTGGAATATTATCACCTGTGTATTAGTGATGATATCTAATTTAACAATTAACTGGAATATTATCACCTGTGTATTAGTGATGATATCTAATTTAACAATTAACTGGAATATTATCACCTGTGTATTAGTGATGATATCTAATTTAACAATTAACTGGAATATTATCACCTGTGTATTAGTGATGATATCTAATTTAACAATTAACTGGAATATTATCACCTGTGTATTAGTGATGATATCTAATTTAACAATTAACTGGAATATTATCACCTGTGTATTAGTGATGATATCTAATTTAACAATTAACTGGAATATTATCACCTGTGTATTAGTGATGATATCTAATTTAACAATTAACTGGAATATTATCCCCTGTGTATTAGTGATGACATCTAATTTAACAATTAACTGGAATATTATCACCTGTGTATTAGTGATGATATCTAATTTAACAATTAACTGGAATATTATCACCTGTGTATTAGTGATGATATCTAATTTAACAATTAACTGGAATATTATCACCTGTGTATTAGTGATGATATCTAATTTAACAATTAACTGGAATATTATCCCCTGTGTATTAGTGATGATATCTAATTTAACCATTAACTGGAATATTATACCCTGTGTATTAGTGATGATATCTAATTTAACAATTAACTGGAATATTATCACCTGTGTATTAGTGATGATATCTAATTTAACAATTAACTGGAATATTATCACCTGTGTATTAGTGATGATATCTAATTTAACAATTAACTGGAATATTATCACCTGTGTATTAGTGATGATATCTAATTTAACAATTAACTGGAATATTATCACCTGTGTATTAGTGATGATATCTAATTTAACAATTAACTGGAATATTATCCCCTGTGTATTAGTGATGACATCTAATTTAACAATTAACTGGAATATTATCACCTGTGTATTAGTGATGATATCTAATTTAACAATTAACTGGAATATTATCACCTGTGTATCAGTGATGATATCTAATTTAACAATTAACTGGAATATTATCACCTGTGTATTAGTGATGATATCTAATTTAACAATTAACTGGAATATTATCACCTGTGTATTAGTGATGATATCTAATTTAACAATTAACTGGAATATTATCACCTGTGTATCAGTGATGATATCTAATTTAACAATTAACTGGAATATTATCACCTGTGTATTAGTGATGATATCTAATTTAACAATTAACTGGAATATTATCACCTGTGTATTAGTGATGATATCTAATTTAACAATTAACTGGAATATTATCACCTGTGTATTAGTGATGATATCTAATTTAACAATTAACTGGAATATTATCACCTGTGTATTAGTGATGATATCTAATTTAACAATTAACTGGAATATTATCACCTGTGTATCAGTGATGATATCTAATTTAACAATTAACTGGAATATTATCACCTGTGTATTAGTGATGATATCTAATTTAACAATTAACTGGAATATTATCACCTGTGTATTAGTGATGATATCTAATTTAACAATTAACTGGAATATTATCACCTGTGTATTAGTGATGATATCTAATTTAACAATTAACTGGAATATTATCCCCTGTGTATTAGTGATGATATCTAATTTAACAATTAACTGGAATATTATCACCTGTGTATTAGTGATGATATCTAATTTAACAATTAACTGGAATATTATCACCTGTGTATTAGTGATGATATCTAATTTAACAATTAACTGGAATATTATCACCTGTGTATCAGTGATGATATCTAATTTAACAATTAACTGGAATATTATCACCTGTGTATTAGTGATGATATCTAATTTAACAATTAACTGGAATATTATCACCTGTGTATTAGTGATGATATCTAATTTAACAATTAACTGGAATATTATCACCTGTGTATCAGTGATGATATCTAATTTAACAATTAACTGGAATATTATCACCTGTGTATTAGTGATGATATCTAATTTAACAATTAACTGGAATATTATCACCTGTGTATTAGTGATGATATCTAATTTAACAATTAACTGGAATATTATCACCTGTGTATTAGTGATGATATCTAATTTAACAATTAACTGGAATATTATTCCCTGTGTATTAGTGATGATATCTAATTTAACAATTAACTGGAATATTATCACCTGTGTATTAGTGATGATATCTAATTTAACAATTAACTGGAATATTATCACCTGTGTTTTAGTGATAACATCTAATTTAACAATTAGCCATAATATTGTGCACTGTAATTTTTGTATCATCTGTGAACTTACTGATCATACCTCCTTTATTCACATCTAAATCATTAATGTACACTACAAACAGCAAGGGTCCCAGTACCGATCCCAGTGGTACACCACTGTTCACAGGCTTCCAATCGCAAAAACAGCCCTCGCCTGTTACCCTCTGCCTCCTGCCACAAAGCCACTTTTGGATCGAATTTGCCAAATTGCCCTGGATCCCATGGGCTATTACCTTCTCAACCAATCTCCCATGTGGGACCTTAACAAATCCCTTACTGAAGTCCATGTAGACTACATCGACTGCTTTACCTTCATCTACACATCTGGTCATCTCCTCGAAAAATTTAATCAAGTTAGTCAGACACGATCTCCCCCTGAAAATGCCATGCTGACTATCCCTGATTAATCCCTGCCTCTCCAAGTGGAGATTAATCCTGTCCCTCGCATCTTTTTCCAATCGTTTCCCTACCACTGATGTTAGACTCACTGACCTGTAAATACCTAGCATATCCCTGCTACCCTTCTTAAATAATGGTACCACATTCACTATCCTCCAGTCCTCTGGTACCTTTCCTCTGGATAAAGAGGATTTGAAAACTTGTTACAAAGCCCCTGCAATCGCCTCTCTTGCCTCACATAACAGCCAGGGATACATTTCATCTGAGCCTGGGGATTTATCTACTTTCAAGCCCACTAAAACTGCTAATACTTCCTCCCTTTCAATGCTAACATGTTCAAGTATATCACAATCCCCCTCCCTGATCTCTACACCTACATTATCCTTCTCCATAGTGAACACAGATGAAAAGTAATCATTTAAAACCTCACCTGTGCCCTCCAGCTCCACACACAGGTTGCCACTTTGGTGCTCAATGGTCCCTAATCTTTCCCTGGTTATCTTCTTGCCCTTGACATACTGATAAATTGCTTTAGGATTTTCCTTTCTCTTGCCTGCCAGTATTTTTTCATGTCCCCTCTTCGCTCTCCTAATTACTTTTTTTTAAGTTCCCCCCTACACTTTCTATACTCCTCTAGTGCCTCCGCTGTTTGTCAGCACTCTGAATCTGCAATAAGCTTCCTTCTTTTTCTGATCCAATCCTCTGTATCTCTTGACATCCAGTGTTCCCTGGACCTGTTAGTCCTCCCCATCACCTTAACGGGTGCATGTTGGCTCTGAACTCTCACTATTTTCTCTTTGAATGATGCCCATTGATCTGATATGGACTTTCCTACAAGTAGCTGCTCACAGTCCACTTTGGCCCCATCCTGTTTTATCATCTTAAAATCGGCCTTCCCCCAATTCAGTCCCTTTAGTTTCGGTCTGTCTTTGTCCTTATCCATAACTACCTTAAATCTTAGCGTTATGGTCACTAGCACCGAAATGCTCCCTCACTGACACTTCTACCACTTGTCCAGTTTCATTCCCTAGTGTTAAGTCCAGTACTGCCCCTTCTCTTGTAGGACGTCTGATGTACTGGCTCAAAAAGCTCTCCTGTATGCATTTTCAGAATTCATTCCCCTTTAAGCCTTTTGCACTAAGACTATCGCAGTTGATATCAGGGAAGTTGAAATCCCCTACTAATACTACCCTATTATTTTTGCACCCCTGAGATTTGCCTATATATCTGCTCCTCTATCTCTCCCTGACTGTTTGGCAGCCTGTAGTACACTCCCAGCCAGGTGATTGCCCCCTTTATGTTTTTAAGTTCCACCCATATGGCCTCATTTAAGGAACCTTCTAAGATATCATCCCTTCTTACTGCAGTAAATGACTCCTTGATCAACAGTGCAATGCCACCTCCACTTTTACCCCCTCCCCTGTCACACTTGAAGATTCTATACACTGGAATATTGAGCTGCCAGTCCTGCCCCGCCCACAACCATGTCTCTGTGATAGCAATATCATAATGCCATGTGCTAATCAACAACCTCAATTTATCTACCTTACTAATGAGACTCCTGTTTTTGAAATAGTTCCAATCCAACCTTGCATTTTTCTCTTCTGCCTTACCAGGTCTATATTTGCTCTGCCTTCCAGCAGACTCACGTTCTGTTCCACATTACCCTCTACTGTACCTCCGCTCTGTATCCCAACCCCCTGCCGATTAGTTTAACCGCCTACCCCCAACCCCCCAATAAAGAACGAACAAACCTCCAAACAAGGATGCTTGTCCCATTCCAGTTCAGGTGCAACCTGTCCAACTTGGACAAGTCCCACTTTTGCCAGAAATATACCCAGTGATCCAGGAAACTGAAGCCCTCCCTCCTGCATGATCTCCTCAGCCAGATATTCATCTGCTCTATCCTCCTATTTCTAAAGTCATTAGCACGTGGCACCAGGAGGAATCCAGAGATTGCAACCTTAGAGGTCCTCCTTTTTAATCTGCTTCCTCGCACCCTAAATTCTTGTTGCAGGAACTCATCCCTATTTCTACCTATGTCGTTGGTACCAATGTGTACCACGATCTCTGACTATTCACCCTCTCCGTTCAGAATGTCCAGCAGCCGCTCTGAGACATCCTTGACCCGAGCACCAGGGAGGCAACATACAATCCTGGAGTCTCATTTGCGGCCACAGAAACGCCTGTCTGTTCCCCCAGTGTGTGAGATATCTGAATGGGGAAGATCAATCTGCTCACTCAGGTACACCCAGACCGGCTGCAGGGGAGAGAGGTGGGAATTGGATAGATATAATTAAAGATATGTACCCAGTCTGGTACTGAGTTCCATACAGAGCACAGAAAGATCCCAGGCTCCATTCCTGGCCTTTGCAGAGTGAACGAATCTCAGCCAGTCAGGTGCTGAGATGCATACACAGAGCACAGGAAGATCCCAGTCTGTGCAGAGTCAACGGATCTCACAGAGTATGTTACTGCGTACCGCACAGAGGAAGATCTCAGGCTCCATTCCTGACTGGTGCTGAACGAGCACCTAACCCAACACAGACAAACTGACTGAGGTTAAGAGCTCAGAACAAAGCAGCTGAATGCTCAGACAGCCAGAGAGAAACAGTGATAACATGCGATAAAAATTTACACAGTTGTAGACTGTTCAGAAACATTCACTCACTTGTTTACTAGAATTTCAAATTGGATCCAAAATTGGCTTAGTGGCAGGAGGCAGAGGGTGATGGTCGAGGGTTGATTTTGCGAATGGAAGTCTGTGACCAGTGGTGTACCACAGGGATCGATGCTGGGACCCTTGCTGTTTGTAGTGTACATTAATGATTTAGACCTGAATTAGGTGGTATGATCAGTAAGTTCTCAGATGACACAAAGAATGATGGTGTTGTAAATAGTAAGGAGGAAATCCTTAGATTACAGGATGATATAGATGGGCTGGTAAGATGGGCAGAGCAGTGGCAAATTGAATTTAATCCTGAGAAGTGTGAGGTGATGCATTTTGGGAGGACTAATAAGGCAAGGGAATATACAATGGATGGTACGACCCTAGACAGTACAGAGGGTCAGAGGGAGTGGGGTGTACTTGTCCATATATTACTGAAGGCAACAGCACAGGTAGATAAGATGGTTAGAAAGGCTTCTGGGATACTTGCCTTTATTAGCTGAGGCATAGAATATTAGAGCAGGGATGCTATAATGAAGCTGCATAAAACTCTGGGTAAGCCACAGCTGGAGTACTGTGTATGGTTCTGGTCAACACACTATAGGAAGGATGTGATTGCACAACAGAAGGTGCAGAGGAGATTCACCAGAATGTTGCCTGGGCTGGAGCATTTCAGCTATGAAGAGAGACTGAAAAGGCGAGGGTTGTTTTCCTTCCAGCAGAGAAGTCTGAGGTGGTACATGATTGAGGTATACAAAATTATGAGGGGCTTTGATAGGATAGATTGGAAGAAACATTTTCCCATTGCGGAGGTGTCAATAAGGTGTCAACCAGGGGATATCGATTTAAGGTTAGGGGCAGGAGATACAGAGGAGATTTGAGGCAAAATGTTTTCACCCAGCGGGTGGTTGGAATCTGGAACACACTGTCTGAAGAGGTGGTCGAAGCAAGAACACTCAACATTTAAGTCTTTAGATGAACACTTGAAATGCCATAGTATACAAGGCTACAGGACAAGTGCTGGAAAATGGGATTACAACATATAGGTGCTTGATGGCCGGCACAGACACGATGGGCTGAAAGGCCTGTTTCTGAGCGGAATAACTCCATCACTCTATGAGATTAATAAGGTAGAATTCATTTTCAACCCATATAACTATAAAATCTGACCACATTTTCTGTGAGAAATGATGATTTTAGGTTGTCGTGGAGCAGTCACTGATCGGTTCATTGGACACCTGATTTACAAACAAAGGATTCCTGCTCTGAGACTCTCACCTTACAACATCATATTACTGACAGTCAGATAAACACAACAGTATCAATAGAACACTGTATATTAAAATAGAAATATGAAGGAGGGACAGACAGAACAAACAAATAATGCAATCCCTGTCACTTCAAACATCAAATTGTCTGACTGGACAACCCTGAGACATTGGTGACAATGAGACAGGTAAACTGACCTGTTTAACTGCATGGGTCAGGGTCAATAATGAAAATTCAATTCACTGCAGTGGGAAACAAGTTCCTGCTTCTCAGAAAAGACCTGCTTTATATTGATAACGTATCACAAAATGAGAACTTATTCCAAACTCATTCTTTATTAAGCTGAATAATGGACACACAGATACAGAAATAGATTTACATCTGTGTAAATGTGGCTCAAAGAGATTCCACAAATCACAGAAATGGAAATCACGTCACCACAAATAAGGGACTGTACATAAAGAAACTCAAGAGAATTTTCCATCACAGGTTATGAGGGATTGTCTAGAAAGCAACATTAGGAAAATCCTCAGTTAAACAAAAAACTTCCAAGGGAGAATTATTCGTGCATTTAAATGATAAGGAACTGTTCACAATTCTTCATCAGGGAAATGTCAATCCAAACAATAAAGGACTGACCGTAAATCACCTACAGAACAATCACTGTCCAATTATTAAAGGACTGACCGTAAATCACCGACAGAACAATCACTGTCCAATTATTAAAGGACTGACCGTAAATCACCTACAGAACAATCACTGTCCAATTATTAAAGGACTGACCGTAAATCACCTACAGAACAATCACTGTCCAATTATTAAAGGACTGACCGTAAATCACCTACAGAACAATCACTGTCCAATTATTAAAGGACTGACCGTAAATCACCTACAGAACAATCACTGTCCAATTATTACAGGACTGACTGTAAATCACCTACAGAACAATCACTGTCCAATTATTAAAGAACTGACCGTAAATCACCTACAGAACAATCACTGTCCAATTATTAAAGGACTGACCGTAAATCACCTACAGAACAATCACTATCCAATTATTAAAGGACTGACCGTAAATCACCTACAGAACAATCACTGTCCAATTATTAAAGAACTGACCGTAAATCACCTACAGAACAATCACTGTCCAATTATTAAAGGACTGACCGTAAATCACCGACAGAACAATCACTGTCCAATTATTAAAGGACTGACCGTAAATCACCTACAGAACAATCACTGTCCAATTATTAAAGGACTGACCGTAAATCACCTACAGAACAAACACTCTCCAATTATTAAAGGACTGACCGTAAATCACCTACAGAACAATCACTGTCCAATTATTAAAGGACTGACCGTAAATCACCTACAGAACAATCACTGTCCAATTATTAAAGGACTGACCGTAAATCACCGACAGAACAATCACTGTCCAATTATTAAAGGACTGACCGTAAATCACCTACAGAACAATCACTGTCCAATTATTAAAGGACTGACCGTAAATCACCTACAGAACAATCACTGTCCAATTATTAAAGGACTGACCGTAAATCACCTACAGAACAATCACTGTCCAATTATTAAAGGACTGACCGTAAATCACCTACAGAACAAACACACTCCAATTATTAAAGGACTGACCGTAAATCACCTACAGAACAATCACTGTCCAATTATTAAAGGACTGACCGTAAATCACCTACAGAACAATCACTGTCCAATTATTAAAGGACTGACCGTAAATCACCGACAGAACAATCACTGTCCAATTATTAAAGGACTGACCGTAAATCACCTACAGAACAATCACTGTCCAATTATTAAAGGACTGACCGTAAATCACCTACAGAACAATCACTGTCCAATTATTAAAGGACTGACCGTAAATCACCTACAGAACAATCACTGTCCAATTATTAAAGGACTGTCCGTAAATCACCTACAGAACAAACACTGTCCAATTATTAAAGGACTGACCGTAAATCACCTACAGAACAATCACTGTCCAATTATTAAAGGACTGACCGTAAATCACCTACAGAACAATCACTGTCCAATTATTAATGGACTGACCGTAAATCACCTACAGAACAATCACTGTCCAATTATTAAAGGACTGACCGTAAATCACCGAAAGAGCAATCACAGTCCAATTATTAAAGGACAGACCATAAATCACCTACAGAAAAATCACTGTCCAATTATTAAAGGACTGACCGTAAATCACCTACAGAACAATCACTGTCCAATTATTAAAGGACTGACCGTAAATCACCTACAGAACAATCACTGTCCAATCATTAAAGGACTGACTGTAAATCACCTACAGAACAATCACTGTCCAATTATTAAAGGACTGACCGTAAATCACCTACAGAACAATCACTGTCCAATTATTAAAGGACTGACCGTAAATCACCTACAGAACAATCACTGTCCAATTATTAAAGGACTGACCGTAAATCACCTACAGAACAAACACTCTCCAATTATTAAAGGACTGACCGTAAATCACCGACAGAACAATCACTGTCCAATTATTAAAGGACTGACCGTAAATCACCTACAGAACAATCACTGTCCAATTATTAAAGGACTGACCGTAAATCACCTACAGAACAATCACTGTCCAATTATTAAAGGACTGACCGTAAATCACCTACAGAACAATCACTGTCCAATTATTAAAGGACTGACCGTAAATCACCTACAGAACAATCACTGTCCAATTATTAAAGGACTGACCGTAAATCACCTACAGAACAAACACTCTCCAATTATTAAAGGACTGACCATAAATCACCTACAGAACAATCACTGTCCAATTATTAAAGGACTGACCGTAAATCACCTACAGAACAATCACTGTCCAATTATTAAAGGACTGACCGTAAATCACCGACAGAACAATCACTGTCCAATTATTAAAGGACTGACCGTAAATCACCTACAGAACAATCACTGTCCAATTATTAAAGGACTGACCGTAAATCACCTACAGAACAATCACTGTCCAATTATTAAAGGACTGACCGTAAATCACCTACAGAACAATCACTGTCCAATTATTAAAGGACTGACCGTAAATCACCTACAGAACAATCACTGTCCAATTATTAAAGGACTGACCGTAAATCACCTACAGAACAATCACTGTCCAATTATTAAAGGACTGACCGTAAATCACCTACAGAACAATCACTGTCCAATTATTAAAGGACTGACCGTAAATCACCGACAGAACAATCACTGTCCAATTATTAAAGGACTGACCGTAAATCACCTACAGAACAATCACTATCCAATTATTAAAGGACTGACCGTAAATCACCTACAGAACAATCACTGTCCAATTATTAAAGGACTGACCGTAAATCACCTACAGAACAATCACTGTCCAATTATTAAAGGACTGACCGTAAATCACCTACAGAACAAACACTCTCCAATTATTAAAGGACTGACCGTAAATCACCTACAGAACAATCACTGTCCAATTATTAAAGGACTGACCGTAAATCACCTACAGAACAATCACTGTCCAATTATTAAAGGACTGACCGTAAATCACCGACAGAACAATCACTGTCCAATTATTAAAGGACTGACCGTAAATCACCGACAGAACAATCACTGTCCAATTATTAAAGGACTGACCGTAAATCACCTACAGAACAATCACTGTCCAATTATTAAAGGACTGACCGTAAATCACCTACAGAACAATCACTGTCCAATTATTAAAGGACTGACCGTAAATCACCTACAGAACAATCACTGTCCAATTATTAAAGGACTGACCGTAAATCACCTACAGAACAATCACTGTCCAATTATTAAAGGACTGACCGTAAATCACCTACAGAACAATCACTGTCCAATTATTAAAGGACTGACCGTAAATCACCGACAGAACAATCACTGTCCAATTATTAAAGGACTGACCGTAAATCACCTACAGAACAATCACTATCCAATTATTAAAGGACTGACCGTAAATCACCTACAGAACAATCACTGTCCAATTATTAAAGGACTGACCGTAAATCACCTACAGAACAATCACTGTCCAATTATTAAAGGACTGACCGTAAATCACCTACAGAACAAACACTCTCCAATTATTAAAGGACTGACCGTAAATCACCTACAGAACAATCACTGTCCAATTATTAAAGGACTGACCGTAAATCACCTACAGAACAATCACTGTCCAATTATTAAAGGACTGACCGTAAATCACCGACAGAACAATCACTGTCCAATTATTAAAGGACTGACCGTAAATCACCGACAGAACAATCACTGTCCAATTATTAAAGGACTGACCGTAAATCACCTACAGAACAATCACTGTCCAATTATTAAAGGACTGACCGTAAATCACCTACAGAACAATCACTGTCCAATTATTAAAGGACTGACCGTAAATCACCTACAGAACAATCACTATCCAATTATTAAAGGACTGACCGTAAATCACCGACAGAACAATCACTGTCCAATTATTAAAGGACTGACCGTAAATCACCTACAGAACAATCACTGTCCAATTATTAAAGGACTGACCGTAAATCACCTACAGAACAATCACTGTCCAATTATTAAAGGACTGACCGTAAATCACCTACAGAACAATCACTGTCCAATTATTAAAGGACTGACCGTAAATCACCTACAGAACAATCACTGTCCAATTATTAAAGGACTGACCGTAAATCACCTACAGAACAATCACTGTCCAATTATTAAAGGACTGACCGTAAATCACCTACAGAACAATCACTGTCCAATTATTAAAGGACTGACCGTAAATCACCTACAGAACAATCACTGTCCAATTATTAAAGGACTGACCGTAAATCACCTACAGAACAATCACTGTCCAATTATTAAAGTTCTGACCGTAAATCACCTACAGAACAATCACTGTCCAATTATTAAAGGACTGACCGTAAATCACCGACAGAACAATCACTGTCCAATTATTAAAGTTCTGACCGTAAATCACCTACAGAACAATCACTGTCCAATTATTAAAGGACTGACCGTAAATCACCTACAGAACAATCACTGTCCAATTATTAAAGGAGTGACCGTAAATCACCGAAAGAGCAATCACTGTCCAATTATTAAAGGACTGACCGTAAATCACCTACAGAACAATCACTGTCCAATTATTAAAGGACTGACCGTAAATCACCTACAGAACAATCACTGTCCAATTATTAAAGAACTGACCATAAATCACCTACAGAACAATCACTGTCCAATTATTAAAGAACTGACCATAAATCACCTACAGAACAATCACTGTCCAATTATTAAAAGACTGACCGTAAATCACCTACAGAACAATCACTGTCCAATTATTAAAGGACTGACCGTAAATCACCTACAGAACAATCACTATCCAATTATTAAAGGACTGACCGTAAATCACCTACAGAACAATCACTGTCCAATTATTAAAGGACTGACTGTAAATCACCTACAGAACAATCACTGTCCAATTATTAAAGGACTGACCGTAAATCACCTACAGAACAATCACTATCCAATTATTAAAGGACTGACCGTAAATCACCTACAGAACAATCACTGTCCAATTATTAAAGGACTGACCGTAAATCACCTACAGAACAATCACTGTCCTATTATTAAAGGACTGACCGTAAATCACCTACAGAACAATCACTGTCCAATTATTAAAGGACTGACCGTAAATCACCGACAGAACAATCACTGTCCAATTATTAAAGGACTGACCGTAAATCACCTACAGAACAATCACTGTCCAATTATTAAAGGACTGACTGTAAATCACCTACAGAACAATCACTGTCCAATTATTAAAGGACTGACCGTAAATCATCTACAGAACAATCACTGTCCAATTATTAAAGGACTGACCGTAAATCACCTACAGAACAATCACTGTCCTATTATTAAAGGACTGACCGTAAATCACCTACAGAACAATCACTATCCAATTATTAAAGGACTGACCGTAAATCACCTACAGAACAATCACTGTACTATTATTAAAGGACTGACCGTAAATCACCTACAGAACAATCACTGTCCAATTATTAAAGGACTGACCGTAAATCACCTACAGAACAATCACTGTCCAATTATTAAAGGACTGACCGTAAATCACCTACAGAACAATCACTATCCAATTATTAAAGGACTGACCGTAAATCACCTACAGAACAATCACTGTCCAATTATTAAAGGACTGACCGTAAATCACATACAGAACAATCACTGTCCAATTATTAAAGGACTGACCGTAAATCACCTACAGAACAATCACTGTCCAATTATTAAAGGACTGACCGTAAATCACCTACAGAACAATCACTGTCCAATTATTAAAGGACTGACCGTAAATCACCTACAGAACAATCACTGTCCAATTATTAAAAGACTGACCGTAAATCACCTACAGAACAATCACTGTCCAATTATTAAAAGACTGACCGTAAATCACCTACAGAACAATCACTGTCCAATTATTAAAAGACTGACCGTAAATCACCTACAGAACAATCACTGTCCAATTATTAAAGGACTGACCGTAAATCACCTACAGAACAATCACTGTCCAATTATTAAAGGACTGACCGTAAATCACCTACAGAACAATCACTGTCCAATTATTAAAGGACTGACCGTAAATCACCTACAGAACAATCACTGTCCAATTATTAAAGAACTGACCATAAATCACCTACAGAACAATCACTGTCCAATTATTAAAGAACTGACCGTAAATCACCTACAGAACAATCACTGTCCAATTATTAAAGAACTGACCATAAATCACCTACAGAACAATCACTGTCCAATTATTAAAGGACTGACCGTAAATCACCTACAGAACAATCACTGTCCAATTATTAAAGGACTGACCGTAAATCACCTACAGAACAATCACTGTCCAATTATTAAAGAACTGACCATAAATCACCGACAGAACAATCACTGTCCAATTATTAAAAGACTGACCGTAAATCACCTACAGAACAATCACTGTCCAATTATTAAAGGACTGACCGTAAATCACCTACAGAACAATCACTATCCAATTATTAAAAGACTGACCGTAAATCACCTACAGAACAATCACTGTCCAATTATTAAAAGACTGACCGTAAATCACCTACAGAACAATCACTGTCCAATTATTAAAAGACTGACCGTAAATCACCTACAGAACAATCACTGTCCAATTATTAAAAGACTGACCGTAAATCACCTACAGAACAATCACTGTCCAATTATTAAAGGACTGACCGTAAATCACCTACAGAACAATCACTGTCCAATTATTAAAGAACTGACCATAAATCACCTACAGAACAATCACTGTCCAATTATTAAAAGACTGACCGTAAATCACCTACAGAACAATCACTGTCCAATTATTAAAGGACTGACCGTAAATCACCTACAGAACAATCACTGTCCAATTATTAAAAGACTGACCGTAAATCACCTACAGAACAATCACTGTCCAATTATTAAAGGACTGACCGTAAATCACCTGCAGAACAATCACTGTCCAATTATTAAAGGACTGACCGTAAATCACCTACAGAACAATCACTGTCCAATTATTAAAAGACTGACCGTAAATCACCTACAGAACAATCACTGTCCAATTATTAAAGGACTGACCGTAAATCACCTACAGAACAATCACTGTCCAATTATTAAAGAACTGACCATAAATCACCTACAGAACAATCACTGTCCAATTATTAAAGGACTGACCGTAAATCACCTACAGAACAATCACTGTCCAATTATTAAAAGACTGACCGTAAATCACCTACAGAACAATCACTGTCCAATTATTAAAGGACTGACCGTAAATCACCTACAGAACAATCACTGTCCAATTATTAAAGAACTGACCATAAATCACCTACAGAACAATCACTGTCCAATTATTAAAAGACTGACCGTAAATCACCTACAGAACAATCACTGTCCAATTATTAAAGGACTGACCGTAAATCACCTACAGAACAATCACTATCCAATTATTAAAAGACTGACCGTAAATCACCTACAGAACAATCACTGTCCAATTATTAAAGGACTGACCGTAAATCACCTACAGAACAATCACTGTCCAATTATTAAAGAACTGACCATAAATCACCTACAGAACAATCACTGTCCAATTATTAAAAGACTGACCGTAAATCACCTACAGAACAATCACTGTCCAATTATTAAAGAACTGACCATAAATCACCTACAGAACAATCACTGTCCAATTATTAAAGGACTGACCGTAAATCACCTACAGAACAATCACTGTCCAATTATTAAAAGACTGACCGTAAATCACCTACAGAACAATCACTATCCAATTATTAAAGGACTGACCGTAAATCACCGACAGAACAATCACTATCCAATTATTAAAGGACTGACCGTAAATCACCTACAGAACAATCACTGTCCAATTATTAAAGGACTGACTGTAAATCACCTACAGAACAATCACTGTCCAATTATTAAAGGACTGACCGTAAATCATCTACAGAACAATCACTGTCCAATTATTAAAGGACTGACCGTAAATCACCGACAGAACAATCACTGTCCAATTATTAAAGGACTGACCGTAAATCACCTACAGAACAATCACTGTCCAATTATTAAAGGACTGACTGTAAATCACCTACAGAACAATCACTGTCCAATTATTAAAGGACTGACCGTAAATCATCTACAGAACAATCACTGTCCAATTATTAAAAGACTGACCGTAAATCACCTACAGAACAATCACTATCCAATTATTAAAGGACTGACCGTAAATCACCGACAGAACAATCACTATCCAATTATTAAAGGACTGACCGTAAATCACCTACAGAACAATCACTGTCCAATTATTAAAGGACTGACTGTAAATCACCTACAGAACAATCACTGTCCAATTATTAAAGGACTGACCGTAAATCATCTACAGAACAATCACTGTCCAATTATTAAAGGACTGACCGTAAATCACCGACAGAACAATCACTGTCCAATTATTAAAGGACTGACCGTAAATCACCTACAGAACAATCACTGTCCAATTATTAAAGGACTGACTGTAAATCACCTACAGAACAATCACTGTACTATTATTAAAGGACTGACCGTAAATCACCTACAGAACAATCACTGTCCAATTATTAAAGGACTGACCGTAAATCACCTACAGAACAATCACTGTCCAATTATTAAAGGACTGACCGTAAATCACCTACAGAACAATCACTATCCAATTATTAAAGGACTGACCGTAAATCACCTACAGAACAATCACTGTCCAATTATTAAAGGACTGACCGTAAATCACATACAGAACAATCACTGTCCAATTATTAAAGGACTGACCGTAAATCACCTACAGAACAATCACTGTCCAATTATTAAAGGACTGACCGTAAATCACCTACAGAACAATCACTGTCCAATTATTAAAGGACTGACCGTAAATCACCTACAGAACAATCACTGTCCAATTATTAAAGGACTGACCGTAAATCACCTACAGAACAATCACTGTCCAATTATTAAAGGACTGACCGTAAATCACCTACAGAACAATCACTGTCCAATTATTAAAGGACTGACCGTAAATCACCGACAGAACAATCACTGTCCAATTATTAAAGGACTGACCGTAAATCACCTACAGAACAATCACTGTCCAATTATTAAAGGACTGACCGTAAATCACCTACAGAACAATCACTGTCCAATTATTAAAGGACTGACCGTAAATCACATACAGAACAATCACTGTCCAATTATTAAAGGACTGACCGTAAATCACCTACAGAACAATCACTGTCCAATTATTAAAGGACTGACCGCAAATCACCTACAGAACAATCACTGTCCAATTATTAAAGGACTGACCGTAAATCACCTACAGAACAATCACTGTCCAATTATTAAAGGACTGACTGTAAATCACCTACAGAACAATCACTGTCCAATTATTAAAGGACTGACTGTAAATCACCTACAGAACAATCACTATCCAATTATTAAAGGACTGACCGTAAATCACCTACAGAACAATCACTGTCCAATTATTAAAGGACTGACCGCAAATCACCTACAGAACAATCACTGTCCAATTATTAAAGGACTGACCGTAAATCACCTACAGAACAATCACTGTCCAATTATTAAAGGACTGACTGTAAATCACCTACAGAACAATCACTGTCCAATTATTAAAGGACTGACCGTAAATAACCTACAGAACAATCACTGTCCAATTATTAAAGGACTGACCGTAAATCACCTACAGAACAATCATTGTCCAATTATTAAAAGACTGACCGTAAATCACCGACAGAACAATCACTGTCCAATTATTAAAGGACTGACCGTAAATCACCGACAGAACAATCACTGTACAATTATTAAAGGACTGACCGTAAATCACCTACAGAACAATCACTGTCCAATTATTAAAGGACTGACCGTAAATCACCTACAGAACAATCACTGTCCAATTATTAAAGGACTGACCGTAAATCACCGACAGAACAATCACTGTCCAATTATTAAAGGACTGACCGTAAATCACCTACAGAACAATCACTGTCCAATTATTAAAGGACTGACCGTAAATCACCTACAGAACAATCACTGTCCAATTATTAAAGGACTGACCGTAAATCACCTACAGAACAATCACTGTCCAATTATTAAAGGACTGACCGTAAATCACCGACACAACAATCACTGTCCAATTATTAAAGGACTGACCGTAAATCACCTACAGAACAATCACTGTCCAATTATTAAAGGACTGACCGTAAAACACCTACAGAACAATCACTGTCCAATTATTAAAGGACTGACCGTAAATCACCGACAGAACAATCACTGTCCAATTATTAAAGGACTGACCGTAAATCACCTACAGAACAATCACTGTCCAATTATTAAAGGACTGACCGTAAATCACCTACAGAACAATCACTGTCCAATTATTAAAGGACTGACCGTAAATCACCTACAGAACAATCACTGTCCAATTATTAAAAGACTGACCGTAAATCACCTACAGAACAATCACTGTCCAATTATTAAAGAACTGACCATAAATCACCTACAGAACAATCACTGTCCAATTATTAAAGGACTGACCGTAAATCACCTACAGAACAATCACTGTCCAATTATTAAAAGACTGACCGTAAATCACCTACAGAACAATCACTATCCAATTATTAAAGGACTGACCGTAAATCACCGACAGAACAATCACTATCCAATTATTAAAGGACTGACCGTAAATCACCTACAGAACAATCACTGTCCAATTATTAAAGGACTGACCGTAAATCACCTACAGAACAATCACTGTCCAATTATTAAAGGACTGACCGTAAATCACCTACAGAACAATCACTGTCCAATTATTAAAGGACTGACTGTAAATCACCTACAGAACAATCACTGTCCAATTATTAAAGGACTGACCGTAAATCATCTACAGAACAATCACTGTCCAATTATTAAAGGACTGACCGTAAATCACCGACAGAACAATCACTATCCAATTATTAAAGGACTGACCGTAAATCACCTACAGAACAATCACTGTCCAATTATTAAAGGACTGACCGTAAATCACCTACAGAACAATCACTGTCCAATTATTAAAGGACTGACCGTAAATCACCTACAGAACAATCACTGTCCAATTATTAAAGGACTGACTGTAAATCACCTACAGAACAATCACTGTCCAATTATTAAAGGACTGACCGTAAATCATCTACAGAACAATCACTGTCCAATTATTAAAGGACTGACCGTAAATCACCGACAGAACAATCACTGTCCAATTATTAAAGGACTGACCGTAAATCACCTACAGAACAATCACTGTCCAATTATTAAAGGACTGACTGTAAATCACCTACAGAACAATCACTGTCCAATTATTAAAGGACTGACCGTAAATCACCTACAGAACAATCACTGTCCAATTATTAAAGGACTGACCGTAAATCATCTACAGAACAATCACTGTCCAATTATTAAAGGACTGACCGTAAATCACCTACAGAACAATCACTATCCAATTATTAAAGGACTGACCGTAAATCACCTACAGAACAATCACTGTGCAATTATTAAAGGACTGACCGTAAATCACCTACAGAACAATCACTATCCAATTATTAAAGGACTGACCGTAAATCACCTACAGAACAATCACTGACAATTATTAAAGGACTGACCGTAAATCACCTACAGAACAATCACTATCCAATTATTAAAGGACTGACCGTAAATCACCTACAGAACAATCACTGTCCAATTATTAAAGGACTGACCGTAAATCACCTACAGAACAATCACTGTCCAATTATTAAAGGACTGACCGTAAATCACCTACAGAACAATCACTGTCCAATTATTAAAGGACTGACCGTAAATCACCTACAGAACAATCACTGTCCAATTATTAAAGGACTGACCGTAAATCACCTACAGAACAATCACTGTCCAATTATTAAAGGACTGACCGTAAATCACCTACAGAACAATCACTGTCCAATTATTAAAGGACTGACCGTAAATCACATACAGAACAATCACTGTCCAATTATTAAAGGACTGACCGTAAATCACCTACAGAACAATCACTGTCCAATTATTAAAGGACTGACCGCAAATCACCTACAGAACAATCACTGTCCAATTATTAAAGGACTGACCGTAAATCACCTACAGAACAATCACTGTCCAATTATTAAAGGACTGACTGTAAATCACCTACAGAACAATCACTGTCCAATTATTAAAGGACTGACCGCAAATCACCTACAGAACAATCACTGTCCAATTATTAAAGGACTGACCGTAAATCACCTACAGAACAATCACTGTCCAATTATTAAAGGACTGACCGTAAATCACCTACAGAACAATCACTGTCCAATTATTAAAGGACTGACCGTAAATCACCTACAGAACAATCACTGTCCAATTATTAAAGGACTGACCGTAAATCACCTACAGAACAATCACTGTCCAATTATTAAAGGACTGACTGTAAATCACCTACAGAACAATCACTGTCCAATTATTAAAGGACTGACTGTAAATCACCTACAGAACAATCACTGTCCAATTATTAAAGGACTGACCGTAAATCACCGACAGAACAATCACTGTCCAATTATTAAAGGACTGACCGTAAATCACCGACAGAACAATCACTGTCCAATTATTAAAGGACTGACCGTAAATCACCTACAGAACAATCACTGTCCAATTATTAAAGGACTGACCGTAAATCACCTACAGAACAATCACTGTCCAATTATTAAAGGACTGACCGTAAATCACCGACAGAACAATCACTGTACAATTATTAAAGGACTGACCG
This sequence comes from Heterodontus francisci, assembly GCF_036365525.1. Classification (NCBI taxonomy): domain Eukaryota; kingdom Metazoa; phylum Chordata; class Chondrichthyes; order Heterodontiformes; family Heterodontidae; genus Heterodontus; species Heterodontus francisci. Next base: position 17,050 of record NW_027140422.1, on the reverse strand, counting down.
TAAATCACCTACAGAACAATCACTGTCCAATTATTAAAGGACTGACCGTAAATCACCTACAGAACAATCACTGTCCAATTATTAAAGGACTGACCGTAAATCACCGACAGAACAATCACTGTCCAATTATTAAAGGACTGACCGTAAATCACCGACAGAACAATCACTGTACAATTATTAAAGGACTGACCGTAAATCACCTACAGAACAATCACTGTCCAATTATTAAAGGACTGACCGTAAATCACCTACAGAACAATCACTGTCCAATTATTAAAGGACTGACCGTAAATCACCGACAGAACAATCACTGTCCAATTATTAAAGGACTGACCGTAAATCACCTACAGAACAATCACTGTCCAATTATTAAAGGACTGACCGTAAATCACCTACAGAACAATCACTGTCCAATTATTAAAGGACTGACCGTAAATCACCTACAGAACAATCACTGTCCAATTATTAAAGGACTGACCGTAAATCACCTACAGAACAATCACTGTCCAATTATTAAAGGACTGACCGTAAATCACCTACAGAACAATCACTATCCAATTATTAAAGGACTGACCGTAAATCACCTACAGAACAATCACTGTCCAATTATTAAAGGACTGACCGTAAATCACCTACAGAACAATCACTGTCCAATTATTAAAGGACTGACCGTAAAACACCTACAGAACAATCACTGTCCAATTATTAAAGGACTGACCGTAAATCACCGACAGAACAATCACTGTCCAATTATTAAAGGACTGACCGTAAATCACCTACAGAACAATCACTGTCCAATTATTAAAGGACTGACCGTAAATCACCTACAGAACAATCACTGTCCAATTATTAAAGGACTGACCGTAAATCACCTACAGAACAATCACTATCCAATTATTAAAGGACTGACCGTAAATCACCTACAGAACAATCACTGTCCAATTATTAAAGGACTGACCGTAAATCACCTACAGAACAATCACTGTCCAATTATTAAAGGACTGACCGTAAAACACCTACAGAACAATCACTGTCCAATTATTAAAGGACTGACCGTAAATCACCGACAGAACAATCACTGTCCAATTATTAAAGGACTGACCGTAAATCACCTACAGAACAATCACTGTCCAATTATTAAAGGACTGACTGTAAATCACCTACAGAACAATCACTGTCCAATTATTAAAGGACTGACCGTAAATCACCTGCAGAACAATCACTGTCCAATTATTAAAGGACTGACCGTAAATCACCTGCAGAACAATCACTGTCCAATTATTAAAGGACTGACCGTAAATCACCTACAGAACAATCACTGTCCAATTATTAAAGGACTGACCGTAAATCACCTACAGAACAATCACTGTCCAATTATTGAAGGACTGACCGTAAATCACCTACAGAACAATCACTGTCCAATTATTGAAAGACTGACCGTAAATCACCTACAGATCAATCACTGTCCAAATGTTAAATGTTCCAAGTTTTAGAAGCTTCAGGCAGGATGGAGGGAGATGTAAAAGGTGTGGGGGAGTTGCATTAATGGTTAAGGAGAATATAACAACTGTACTGCAGGAGGACACCTCAGAGGGGTCCTGCAGCGATGCAATATGGGTGGAGCTCAGGAATCGGAAGGATGCAGTCACGATGTTTGGGGTTTACTACAGGCCTCCCAACAGCCAGCGGGAGGTAGTGGAGCAGATATGCAGACAGAGTTTGGAAAGACGTAAAGATAACAGGGTTGTAGTGGTGGGTGATTTTAACTGCCCCAATATTGACTGGGACTCACTTAGTGCTAGGGGCTTGGATGGGGCAGAATTTGTGAGCAGCATCCAGGAGGGCTTCTTGAAACAGTATATAGATAGTCCAACGAGGGATGGGGCCATTCTGGACCTGGTATTGGGGAAAGAGTCCGGCCAGGTGGTCTAAGTTTCAATGGGGGAGCATTCCAGGAGTAGTGACCATAATTCCATAAGTATTAAGGTACTTGTGAATAAGTATAAGAGTAGTCCTCGGGTGAAGGTGCTAAATTGGGGGAAGGCTAATTACAACAATATTAGGCAGGAACTGAAGAATTTAGATTGGGGGCGGCTGTTTGAGGGTAAATCAACATCTGACATGTGGGAGTCTTTCAAACGTCAGTTGATTAGAATCCAGGGGATATTGCGAGCCTAGTCAAAAAGAAAAAGGAAGCATTTGTAAGGGCTGGAAGGCTAGGAACAGATGAAGCACTTGAGGAATATAAAGACAGTAGGAAGGAACTAGAGCAAGAAGTTAGGAGGGCTAAAAGGGGACATGAAAACTCATTGGCAAACAGGATTAAGGAAAATCCCAAGGCTTTTTATACATATATAAAGAGCAAGAGGGTAACCAGGGAAAGGGTTGGCCCACACAAGGACAGAGATGGGAATCTATGCATGGAGCCAGAGGACATTGGCGAGGTGCTAAGTGAGTACTTTGCATCAGTTTTCACCAAGGAGAAGGACTTGGTGGTTGATGAGTCTAGGGAAGGGAGTGCAGATAGCCACAGTCATCTCATTATCAAAAAGAAGGTGGTGTTGGGTGTCTTGCAAAGCATTAAGGTAGATAAGTCCCCAGGGCCTGATGGGATCTACCCTGGAATACTGAAGGAGGCAAGGGAAGAAATTGCTGGGGCTTTGACAGAAATCTTTGCATCCTCATTTGCTACAGGTGAGGTCCCAGAGGACTGGAGAATAGCCAATGTTGTTCCTTTGTTTAAGAAGGGTGGCAAGGATAATCCAGGAAAAAATAAGCCGGTGAGCCTTACGTCAGTGGTAGGGAAACTATTAGAGAGGATTCTTCGGGACAGGATTTACTCCCATTTGGAAACAAATGAACTTATTAGCGAGGAACAGCATGGTTTTGTGAGGGGGAGGTCGTGTCTTACTAATCTGATTGAGTTTTTTGAGGAAGTGACGAAGATGATTGATGAGGGAAGGGTGGTGGATGTTGTCTATATGGACTTTAGTAAAGCCTTTGACAAGGTCCCGCATGGCAGACTGGTGCAAAAGGTGAAGTCACACGGGATCAGAGGTGAGTTGGCAAGATGGATACAGAACTGGCTTGGTCACAGAAGACAGAGGGTAACAGTGGATGTGTGTTTTTCTGAATGGAGGGATGTGACTAGTGGTGTACCGCAGGGATCAGTGCTGGGACCTTTGCTCTTTGTATTATATATAAATGATTTGGAGGAAAATTTAGCTGGTCTGATTAGTAAGTTTGCGAATGACACAAAGGTTGGCGGAGTTGCGGATAATGATGAGGATTTTCAGATGATACAGCAGGATATAGATCAGTTGGAGACTTGGGCAGAGAAATGACAGATGGAGTTTAATCAGGACAAATGTGAGGTAATACATTTTGGAAGGTCGAATGCAGGTGGGAGGGATGCAGTAAATGACAGAACCCTTAGGAGTATTGACAGGCACAGAGATCTGGGCGTACAGGTCCACAGGTCACTGAAAGTGTCAACGCAGGTGGACAAGGTAGTCAAAGCGACATATGGCATGCATGCCTTCATCGGTCGGGGCATAGAGTATAAAAATTGGCAAGTCATGTTGCAGCTGTACAGAACCTTATTGCGTGCAATTCTGGTCGCCACACTACTAGAAGGACGTGGAGGCTTTGGAGAGGGTAAAGAGGAAGTTTACCAGGATGTTGCCTGGTCTGGAGGGCATTAGCTATGAGGAGAGCGTGGAAAACTCGGATTGTTTTCACTGGAACGATGGAGGTGGAGTGGCGACATGATAGAGGTTTACAAGGTTATGAGCGGCATGGACAGAGTGGATAGTCAGAAGCTTTTTCCCAGAGTGGAAGAATCAGTTACTCGGGGACATAGGTTTAAGGTGCAAGGGGCAAAGTTTATAGCGGATGTGCGAGGCAAGTTTGTTTACACAGAGGGTGCTGAGTGCCTGGGACTTGCTGCCAGGGGAGGTGGTGGAAGCAGATACGATAGCTACATTTAAGAGACATCTTGACAAATATATGAATAGAAGGGAATAGAGGGATATGGGCCCCAGAAGTGCAGAAGGTGTTAGTTTCGGTAGGCATCAAGACCGGCGCAGGCGTAGAGGGCCGAATGGCCTGTTCCTTTGCTGTCCTGTTCTTTGTTCTTTGTTCAATTAAGAAAGGACTGACTGTAAATCATCAACAGAACAATCACCATCTGAAGAACAGGGAACAGTCTATAAAACTCCTGTGAAACCATTTTGAGTTATATATTAAGGGAATGATCATTAATCTACATTGGAGCAGTCTCTGCACCTGTGATGACTGAGCGGTTCTCACCTGGTATGGTACTGAGCCCCACATTGTGAACAGCAAAATCGCAGGCTCAATTCCCAGCCTGTGCTGTGTGAGCTGCTTTTATCTGTTGTGATACTGAGCCCCACTTGGTGAACAGGAAGATCCCAGGCTCCAGCTCCAGCCTGTTCTGTGTGAGCTGATTTTTTCTATTGTGATACTGAGGCCCACATAGTGAACAGGAAGGTCCCAGGCTCCATCTCCCTCCTGTGTTGTGTAGTACTGAGCTCTATTCTTTATGTGCTTACAAGCTCCATGACCCATCCCATACCGATGCTGAGTTGGCCCCCTGCTCTATTGTATGTTATCAGGGGGTGATCTTACCTCACTGCAGAGTGTATCAAAGGCTGGACTCCTCAATCTCCTGCATCAATACAGCTGCTCATCCAACTTGCTGATGCTTCATGTGGGGACGGGAACAGGACATTCTGCTCAGTCAGGAATTCCCAAACTAACTGCAAGACAGAGAGGCAGCAATTAGACCCACACAATGAGAGGTACATAACCAGTGTGATACTGGGTCACACACAGAGCAGGAAGATCCCAGGATCCATTCCCAGCCTGTGCTGTACTACCCCCCACTCGACCCTCTGTTCACTGTGGGTGATTTTACCTCACTGTGGTGTATATGAAGACTCGATTTATCCATCTCCTGTATCACTGTCAGTGTGTCGGCCATCTTCAATGTGGGCGATATTGGAATGGGGCAGAACAATCTGTTTACTCAGTTACACACAGACTGACTGCAAGAGAGAGAGGTGGGAATTAGACAGATATAATTAAAGGTATGTACCCAGTCTGGTACTGAGCTCCAAACAGAGCACAGGAAGATCCCAGGATCCATCCCCAGCCTGTGCTGTACTACCCCCCACTCGACCCTCTGTTCACGGTGGGTGATTTTACCTCACTGTGGTGTGTATAAATACTCGATTTATCCATCTCCTGGATCACTGTCAGTGTGTCGTCAATGTCATAGAGTCTGAGTTATACAGCACAGAAACAGGCCCTTCGGCCCATCGTGTCTATGTCGGCCATTGGGCACCTATCTATTCTAATCCCATTTTCCAGCATTTGGTCGTAGCCTTGTATTCTATGGCGTTTCAAGTGGTCATCTAAATACTTAAATGTGAGTGTTTCTTCCTGTACCACCTTCTGGCAGTTCGTTGCAGATTCCAACCACCCTCTGGGTTAAAACATGTTTTCCTCAAATCCCCTTTAAACCTCCTGCCCCTTACCTTAAATCTATGCCACCTGGTTATTGACCCCTTTGATAAAGGAAAATATTTCTTCCTGTCTAACCTGTCAGTGACTCTCAGAATTTTGTATACCTCAATCATGTTCCCACTCAGTCTTCTGCACACTAAGGTAAACAACCCAAGCCTTTTCAGTCTCTCTTCATAGCTGAAATGCTCCAGCCCAGGCAGCCTCCTGGTGAATCTCCTCTGCACCCTCTCCAGTGCCATCACATCCTTCCTGTAGTATAGATTGCATTAGGGAAGGTGCAGATGAGATTCACCAGGATGTTGCCTGGCCTGGAGCATTTCAGCTATGTAGACAGACGGGATAAGCTCGGGTTGTTTTCCTTCCAGCAGAGAAGTCTGAGAGGGGACATGATTGAGGTATATGAGGGGCATTGATAGGATAGATAGGAAGAAACATTTTCCCATAGCGGAGGTGTCAATAACCAGGGGATATCAATTTAAGGTTAGGGGCAGGAGATACAGAGGAGATTTGAGGCAAAGTGTTTTCACCCAGAGGGTGGTTGGAATCTGGAACACACTGTCTGAAGAGGTGGTCGAGGCCAGAACACTCAACATTTAAGAAGTATTTAGAAGAGCACTTGAAATGCCATAGTATACAAGGCTACAGGCCAAGTGCTGGAAAATGGGATTAGAATAGATAGGTGCTTGATGGCCGACACAGACACAATGGGCCGAAAGGCCTGCTTCTGAGCTGAATAACTCTATCACTCTCTGACATTAATAAGGTAGAATTCATTTTCAACCCATATAACTACAAAATCTGACCACATTTTCTGTGAGAAATGATGATTTTAGGTTGTCGTGGAGCAGTCACTGATCAGTTCATTGGACACCTGATTTACAAACAAAGGATTCCTGCTCTGAGACTCTCACCTTACAACATCATATTACTGACAGTCAGATAAACACAACAGTATCAATAGAACACGGTATATTAAAATAGAAATATGAAGGAGGGACAGACAGAACAAACAAATAATACAATCCCTGTCACTTCAAACATCAAACTGTCTGATTGGACAACCCTGAGACATTGGTGACAATGAGACAGGTAAACTGACCTGTTTAACTGCATGGGTCAGGGTCAATAATGAAAATTCAATTCACTGCAGTGGGAAACAAGTTCCTGCTTCTCAGAAAAACCTGCTTTTTAAAGATAATGTCTCAGAAAATAGAACTTAATCCAACCTCATTTTTTATTAAGCTGAATAGTGGATAATAATTTATATCTGAGTTAGTGACTGCAGGGAGAGCCCTTTTTACTGGAACAGTGTCAGCTCAGTGTCAGGTACACAGATACAGAAATAGATTCTCATCGGTGTACCTGTGGCTCAAAGAGATTCCACAAATCACAGAAATTGAAATCACAACACCACAAATAAGACACTGTCCTCAGAGTAACTCGAGAGAATTCTCCATCATCGGTATCACCTCACATTTCTCTGTATGAAATGTCATCTGTCACGTGTCTGTTCCTCCCACCAGCCTGTCTATATCCTCTTGTGAGACTCTCACTATCCTCTTCACAGTTCACAATATTTCCAAGTTTTGTGTCATGTGTGAATATTAACAATATGTCCTGCCTGGATTATTAATAACTGATCCTAACATCAGTACCTGGGGAACTGCACTATATATCTTCCTCCAGTCTAAATAATAACAGTTCATCACAACACTCTGTTTCTTCACACTCAGCCCATTTCCTATCCTTTCTGTATCTCTCCTTTTTATTCCATGGGCTGCAGTTTTGCTGGTAATTCTATTACATGTCACTGAACCAAACACCTTTTGGGAATCCAGATACACCACATCAAACACATTCCCCTCAATAACCCTTCCTGAAACGTACAGCTCGAGCTTATCCAGCTGACCACACTTCATGTAAATGTGTTCAAAGACACAAGATGTACGGGAAATCTATACAGAGCGCAGGAAGATCCCAGCATCCATCCGCAGCCTCTGCTGAGTGAGCACAGGAAGATCCCAGGCTCCATCTCCAGCCTGTGCTGTGAACTATTCTGAGAAAGTGTGGCACTGAATACCAGACACAGAGCACAGGAAGATCCCGGGCTCCATCCCCAGCCTGACCTAAGTGAGCTGCTCTCACATAATGTGGTACTGATCCCCATTCTTAGAGCACAGAAAGATCCCAGGCCCCATTCCTGGCCTCTGCTGAGCTAACACCTTGTTGTAACAGTTGTTATCAGTGTATGATCGTCCCTCACTGTGGAGTGGATGGAAGTCTGGAGTTCTCCATCTCCTGCATCACCACCAGCAGCTCATCCAACTTGAGTGTGTGTGATGTGGGGAAAGGATCAGGACATTGTGATCAGTCAGGAACTCCCAGACCCACTGCAAGAGAGAGAGTGGCAGCAATTAGAATCACACAATGAGGGTTAACCACATGGTATGGTACTGAGCCCAATACAGAGGACAGAGAGATCCCAGACTCCATCCACAGCCTCTGATGAGTGAGCTGTTCTCAACCAGTCTGGCACTGAACCCCACCCAACGAGCACAGGAAGATCCCAAGCTCCATCCCCAGCCTGTGCTTTGTTTCTCCCTACTCTACCCTCTGTTCACGGTGGGTGATTTTACCTCACTGTGGTGTGGAGGAAGACTCAATTTATCCTTCTCAAGTATCAACGTCAGTGTGTCTTCAATGTCATAGAGTGAGAGTTATACAGCACAGAAACAGGCCCTTCGGCCCATCATGTCTGTGCTGCCCAACAGCACCTTTCTATTCCAATCCCATTTTTCCAGCACATGGCCTGTAGCCTTGTATACTATGGCGTTTCAAGTGCTCATCTAAATATTTAATTGTTGTCAGGGTTCCTGCCTCTCCTACCCCTTCAGGCAGTGTATACCAGATTCCAACCACCCTCTGGGAGAAAAATATATTCCTCAAACCCCCTTTAAACCTCTGGCCCCTTACCTTAAATCTATGACCCCTGGTTATTGACCCCTCGGAGAAGGGAAAAAGTTTCTGTCTATCTAACCTATCAAAGCCCCTCCTAATTTGGTTTTCCTCAATCATGTCCACTCTCAGAGTTTTCTGCTTCACGGAAAACATCCCAGCCTTTTCAGTCTCTCTTCATCGCTGAAATGTTCCAGCGACGCAAAATCCTGGTGAATCTCCTCTGACCTTCTGCACTTTCTAGGGTCCTACCATCCATTGTATATTCTCTTGCCTTGTTAGTCCTCCCAAAATGCATTACCTCACACTTCTCAAGATTAAATTACATTTCCCACTGCTCCGCCCATCTTACCAGCCCATCTACATAGTCCTTTAATCTAAGGCTTTCCTCCTCACTATTGACGACACCACTAATTTTCGTGTCATCTGCGAACTTACTGATGATACCTCATACAATCACGTCCAAAATATTAATGTGCACTACAAACAGCAAGGGTCCCAGCACCGATCCATGTGGTACACCACTGGTAACAGGCTTCCAATCGCACAAACAACCCTCGCCCATTACCCTCTGCCTCCTGCCACAAAGCCATTTTTGGATTCAATTTGCCAAATTGCCCTGGATCCCATGGGCTCTTACCTTCTTAACCAACCTCCCATGCGGGACCTTATCAAAAGCCTTATTGAAGTCCATGTAGACTACATCAACTGCTTTAACCTCATCTGCACATCTGGTCACCTCCTCGAAAAATTCATATCAAGTTAGTCAGACACGATCTCCCCCTGACAAATCCATAGTGACTATCCCTGATTAATCCCTGCCTCTCCTCGTGGAGATTAATCCTGTCCCTCAGATTATTTTCCATTAGTTCCCCAACCACTGATGTTAGACTCACTAACCTGTATTTACCTAGTTTATCCCTGCCACCCTTCTTAAATAATGGTACCACATTCGCTGCCCTCTAGTCGTCTGGTACCTCTCCTGTGGCCAAAGAGGGTTTGCAAATTTGTGTCCGAGGCCCTGCAATCTCCTCCCTTGCCTCCGATAATGGCCTGGGATACATTTCATCTGAGCCTGGGGATTTATCCACTTTTAAGCCCGCTAAAACAGCGAATACTTACTTCCTTTCAATGCTAATATGTTCAAGTATATCACAATCCCACTCCCTAATCTCTACACCGACATCATTCTTCTCCAAAGTGAACACAGATGAAAAGTAATAATTTAAAACCTCACCCATGTCCTCCGGTTCCACAAACAGATTGCCACTTTGGTTCCCTCATGGGATCTAATATTTTCCTGGTTATCTTCTTGCCCTTGACATACTGATAAAACATCTTAGGATTTTCCTTTATCTTGCCTGCTAGTGTTTTTTCATGTCCCTTCCCCACTCTCCGAATTACTTTTTTGAAGTACCCTCCAGCACTTTCTATACTCCTCTACTGCCTCGGCTGTTATCAGCGCTCTGAATCTGCCTTAAGCCTCCTATTTTTTCCTGATCTAATCCTCTATATCCCTTAACATTCAGGGTTCCCTGGGCCTGTTAGTCCTACCCTTCACCTTAACAGGTACATGTTGACTCTGAACTCTCACTATTTCCTCTTTGAAAGACTCCCACTGATCTGATGTCAACTTTCATAGAACATAGAACAGTACAGCACAGTACAGGCCCTTTGGCCCACGATGTTGTGGCAAACCTTTAACCTACACTAAGATCAAACTAACTACCGACCCTTCATTCTACTATCATCCATGCACCGATCCAAGAGTCGCTTAAATGTCCCTAATGTATCTGCTTCTACTACCACCGCTGGCAGCACATTCCACACACCCACCAATCTCTGTGTAAAGAACCTACCTCTGACATCTCCCCGAAACCTTCCTCCAATCATCTTAAAATTATGCCCCCTGGTGATAGCCTTTTCCACCCTGGGAAAAAGTCTCTGGCTATCCACTCTATCTATGCCTCTCATCATCTTGTACCCCTCTATCAAGTCACCTCTCATCCTTCTTCGCTCCAATGAGAAAAGCCCTAGCTCCCTCAATCTTTCTTCGTAGAACATGCCCTCCAGTCCAGGCAGCATCCTGGTAAATCTCCTCTTCACCCTCTCTAAAGCTTCCACATCCTTCAGATAATGAGGCGACCAGAACTGAACACAATATTCCAAGTGTGGTCGAACCAGGGCCTTATAGAGCTGCAGCATAACCTCCCAGCTCTTAAACTCAATCCCCCTGTTAATGAAAGCCAACACACCATACGCCTTCTTAACAACCCTATCAACTTGGGTGGCAAATTTGAGCGATCTATGGACATGGACCCCAAGATCCCTCTGTTCCTCCACACTACCAAGAATCCTGTCTTTAAGTCTGTATTCCGCATTCAAATTCGACCTTCCAAAATGAATCACTTCACACTTTTCCAGGTTGAACTCCATCTGCCACTTCTCAGCCCAGCTCTGCATCCTGCCAATGTCCCGTTGCAACCTACAACAGCCTTCCACACTATCCACAACTCCAGCAACCTTCGTGTCATCGGCAAACTTGTTAACCCAGCCTTCCACTTCCTCATCGAAGTCATTTATAAAAATCACAAAGAGCAGAGGTCCCAGAACAGATCCTTGTGGAACACCACTGGTCACTGAGCTCCATGCTGAATACTTTCCATCTACTACCACCCTCTGACTTCTATGGGCCAGCCAATTCTGTATCCAGAAAGCCAACCTTCCCTGTATCCCATGCCTCCTCACTTTCTGAATGAGCCTACCATGGGGAACCTTATCAAATGCCTTGCTAAAATCCATATACACCACATCCACTGCTCTTCCTTCATCAATGTGTTTTGTCACATCTTCAAAGAATTCAGTAAGGCTTGTGAGGCATGACCTGCCCCTCAAAAAGCCATGCTGACTGTCTCTAATCAAACCATGCTTTTCCAAATAATCATAAATCCTGTCTCTCAGAATCCTCTCCAATAATTTGCCCACTACCGATGTAAGACTGACAGGTCTATAATTCCCAGGGTTATCCCTATTCCCTTTCTTGAACAAGGGAACAACATTTGCCACCCTCCAATCATCCAGTACGACTCCAGTGGACAGTGAAGACGCAAAGATCATCGCCAAAGGAGCAGCAATTTCTTCCCTCGCTTCCCGTAATAACCTTGGGTATATCCCGTCTGGCCCCGGGGACTTATCTGTCCTCATATCATTCAACATTTCCAGTACATCCTCCCTCTTAACCTCAACCTGTTTGAGCATATCAGCCTGTTCCACGCTGTCCTCACAAACGACCAGGTCCCTCTCACTAGTGAATACTGAAGCAAAGTATTCATTTAGGACCTCCCCTACCTCCTCCGACTCCAGGCACAAGTTCCCTCCACTATCCCTGATCGGCCCTACCCTCACTCTGGCCATCCTCTTGTTCCTCACATAAGTGTAGAACGCCTTGGGATTTTCCTTAATCCTACCCGCCAAGAGTTTTTCATGTCCCCTTCTAGCTCTCCTAAGTCCATTCTTCAGTTCCTTCCTGGCTACCTTGTAACCCTCTAGAGCCCTGTCTGATCCTTGCTTCCTCAACCTTAAGTAAGCTTCCTTCTTCCTCCTGACTAGCTGTTCCACTTCTCTTATCATCCAAGGTTCCTTCACCCTACCATCCCTTCCCTGCCTCATCGGGCCAAACCTATCCAGCAGTCGCAGCAAGTGCTCCCTAAACAACCTCCACATTTCTGTCGTGCATTTCCCTGAGAACATCTGTTCCCAATTTATGCTCCCCAGTTCCTGCCTAATAGCATTGTAATTCCCCCTCCCCCAATTAAATATTTTCCCATCCCGTCTGCTCCTGTCCCTCTCCAAGACTATTGTAAAGGTCAGGGAGTTGTGATCACTATCACCGAAATGCTCTCCCACAGAGAGATCTGCCACCTGGCCTGGTTCGTTGCCAAGCACCAAATTCAACATAGTCTCCCCTCCAGTCGGCCTATCTACATATTGAGTCAGGAAACCTTCCTGGACACACCTGACAAAAACTGCTCCATCCAAACTATTTGCACTAAGGAGGTTCCAATCAATATTAGGGAAGTTGAAGTCACCCATGACAACAACCCTGTTACTTCTGCACCTTTCCAAAATCTGCCTCCCAATCTGTTCCTCCATGTCTCTGTTGCTATTGGGGGTTCTATAGAAAACTCCCAACAAAGTGACTGCTCCTTTCCTGTTTCTGACTTCCACCCATAATGACTCAGTAGACAAACCCTCCTCGACGACCTCCCTTTCTGCAGCTGTGATATTATCCCTAATTAACAATGCCACTCCCCCACCTCTTTTACCTCCCTCCCTATTCCTTTTGAAACATCTAAACCCCGGAACATCCAACATCCATTCCTGCCCCTGTGATATCCAAGTCTCCGTAATGGCCACAACATCGTAGCTCCAAGTACTGATCCTTTCTCTAAGTTCATCACCCTTATTCCTGACACTTTCTGCGTTAAAATAGACACACTTCAACCCATCGTACTGGCTGCAACTTTGCCCTGTCAACTGTCTAACCTTGCTCACAGACACTCTGCACTCGGTCTCTGCCTGTTCAAACAGCTACCCCATCCACTGATCCGTAGCTCCGGTTCCCATCCCCCTGCAAGACTAGTTCAAACCCTCCCGAAGAGCTCTAGCAAACCTCCTGCCCAGGATATTGGTGCCCCTCCAGTTCAGATGCAACCCGTCCTTTTTGTACAGGTCCCACCCTCCCCAGAAGATATCCCAATGTCCTACATATCTGAATCCCTCCCTCCTGCAACAGTTCAGTAGCCACGTGCTCAGCTGCCAATTGAATCCAAGCCTCTATTAATACCAGCTGGAGTGGTACTGAGTCCCACTCACACACCAGGAAAGAGCCAATTCAATCCAGGCCTCTATTAATACCAGCTGGAGTGGTACTGAGTCCCACTCAAACACCAGGAAAGAGCCAATTCAATCCAGGCCTCTATTAATACAAGCTGGAGTGGTACTGAGTCCCACTCACACACCAGAAAGAGCCAATTCAATCCAGGCCTCTATTAATACCAGCTGGAGTGGTACTGAGCCCCACTCACACACCAGGAGAGTGTCAATTCAATCTAGGCCTCTATTAACACCAGCTGGAGTGGTACTGAGCCCCACTCACACTCCAGGAAAGAGCCAATTCAATCCAGGCCTCTATTCATACCAGCTGGAGTGGTACTGAGTCCCACTCACACACCAGAAAGAGCCAATTCAATCCAGGCCTCTATCAATACCAGCTGGAGTGGCACTGAGCCCCACCCACACACCAGGAAAGTGTCAATTTAAACCAAATTTCTATTAATATCAGCTGGAGTGGTACTGATCCCCACTCACACACCAGGAAAGTGCCAATTCAATCCAGGCCTCTATTAATACCAGCTGGAGTCAGACTGAGCCCCACGCACACACCAGGAAAGAGGCAATTCAAACTAGGCCTCTATTAATACCAGCTGGAGTGGTACTGAGTCCCACTCACACACCTGGAAAGAGCAAAATCAATCCAGGCCAATTTAATTCCAGCTGGAGTGGTACTGAGTCCCACTCACACACCAGGAAAGACCCAATTCAATCAAGACCTCTATTCATACCAGCTGGAGTGGCACTGAGCCCCACTCGCACACCAGGAAAGAGCCAATTCAATCCAGTCCTCTATTAATACCAGCTGGAGTGGTACTGAGCCCCACTCTCACACCAGGAAAGAGCCAATTCAATCCAGGCCTCTATTAATACCAGCTGGAGTGGTACTGAGCCCCACTCGCACACCAGGAAAGAGCCAATTAAATCCAGGCCTCTATTAATACCAGCTGGAGTGGTTGTAAGTCCCACTCACACACCAGGAAAGAGGCAATTCAATCCAGGCCTTTATTAATACCAGCTGGAGTGGTACTGAGCCCCACGCACACACCAGGAAAGAGGCAATTCAATCCAGGCCTCTATTAATACCAGCTGGAGTGGTTCTGAGACCCACTCAAACACCAGGAAAGAGGCAATTCAATCCAGGCCTCTATTAATACCAGCTGGAGTGGTACTGAGCCCCACTCACACACCAGGAAAGAGCCAATTCAATCAAGACCTCTATTAATACCAGCTGGAGTGATACTGAGTCCCACTCACACACCAGGAAAGAGGCAATTCAATCCAGGCCTCTATTAATACCAGCTGGAGTGATACTGAGTCCCACACAGACACCAGGAAAGAGGCAATTCAATCCAGACCTCTATTAATACCAGCTGGAGTGATACTGAGTGCCACTCACACACCAGGAAAGTTTAAATTCTATCGAGGCCTCTCTTAATACCTGCAGAAGTGGTACTGAGCCCCACTCACACACCAGGAAAGAGCCAATTCAATCAAGACCTCTATTAACACCAGCTGGAGTGGTTCTGAGTCCCACTCACACAGCAGGAAAGAGACAAATCAATACAGACCTCTATCAATACCAGCTGGAGTGGTACTGAGTCCCACTCACACACCAGGAAAGAGCCAATTCAATCCAGGTCTCTATTAATACCAGCAGGAGTGGTACTGAGCCCTACTCACACACCAGGAAAGAGCCAATTCAATCAAGACCTCTATTAATACCAGCTGGAGTGGTACTGAGCCCCACTCACACACCAGGAAAGAGTCAATTCAATCCAGGCCTCTATCAATACCAGCTGGAGTGGTACTAAGACTCACTCACACACCAGGGAAGAGCCAATTCAAACCAGGCCTCTATTAATACCAGCTGGAGTGGTACCGAGTCCCACTCACACACCAGGAAAGAGGCAATACAATCCAGGTCTCTATTAATACCAGCTGGAGTGGTACTAAGACTCACTCACACACCAGGGAAGAGCCAATTCAAACCAGGCCTCTATTAATACCAGCTGGAGTGATACTGAGCCCCACTCACACACCAGGAAAGAGTCAATTCAATCCAGACCTCTATTAATACCAGCTGGAGTGGTACTGAGCCCCACTCACACACCAGGAAAGAGCCAATTCAAACCAGGCCTCTATTAATACCAGCTGGAGTGGTACCGAGTCCCACTCACACACCAGGAAAGAGGCAATTCAATCCAGGCCTCTATTAATACCAGCTGGAGTGGTACTGAGCCCCACTCACACACCAGGAAAGAGCCAATTCAATCCAGGCCTCTATCAATACCAGCTGGAGTGGTACTGAGCCCCACTCACACACCCGGAAAGAGGCAATTCAATCCAGGCCTCTATTAATACCTGCTGGAGTGGTACTGAGTCCCACTCACACACCATGAAAGAGCCAATTCAATCCAGGCCTCTATTAATACCAGCTGGAGTTGTACAGATCCCCACTCACACACCAGGAAAGAGGCAATTCAATCCAGGTCTCTATTAATACCAGCTGGAGTGCTACTGAGCCCCACTCAAACACCAGGAAAGAGGCAATTCAATCCAGGCCTCTATTAATACCAGCTGGAGTGGTACTGAGCCCCACTCACACACCAGGAAAGAGGCAATTCAATCCAAGCCTCTATTAATACCAGCTGGAGTGGTTCTGAGTCCCACTCAAACACCAGGAAAGAGGCAATTCAATCCAGGCCTCTATTAATACCAGCTGGAGTGGTACTGAGCCCCACTCACACACCAGGAAAGAGGCAATTCAATCCAAGCCTCTATTAATACCAGCTGGAGTGGTACTGAGCCCCACTCACACACCAGGAAAGAGCCAATTCAATCCAGGCCTCTATTAATACCAGCTGGAGTGGTTCTGAGTCCCACTCAAACACCAGGAAAGAGGCAATTCAATCCAGGCCTCTATTAATACCAGCTGGAGTGGTTCTGAGTCCCACACTCACACCAGTCAGAACCAATTCAATCCAGGCCTCTATTAATACCTGCAGAAGTGGTCCTGAGTCCCTTTGACACAGGAGGAAAGAGACAATTTATTTCTGAACACTATCAATACCAGTTGGAGTTGCACTGAGTCCCACTCACACATCAGGAAAGAGTCAATTTAAACCAGACCTCTATTAATACCAGTTGGAGTGGTTCTGAGTCCCACTCACACAGCAGGAAAGAGCCGATTCAATCCAGGCCTCTATTAATACCAGCTGGAGTCAGACTGAGCCCCATGCACACACCAGGAAAGAGGCAATTCAAACTAGGCCTCTATTAATACCAGCTGGAGTGGTGCTGAGCCCCACTCACACACCAGGAAAGACCCAATTCAATCAAGACCTCTATTCATACCAGCTGGAGTGGCACTGAGCCCCACTCGCACACCAGGAAAGAGCAATTCAATCCAGTCCTCTATTAATACCAGCTGGAGTGGTACTGAGCCCCACTCTCACACCAGGAAAGAGCCAATTCAATACAGATCTCTATTAATACCATCTGGAGTGGTACTGAGCCCCACTCGCACACCAGGAAAGAGCCAATTAAATCCAGGCCTCTATTAATACCAGCTGGAGTGGTTGTGAGTCCCACTCACACACCAGGAAAGAGGCAATTCAATCCAGGCCTTTATTAATACCAGCTGGAGTGA
>NW_027140421.1:495000-632385 GCF_036365525.1 Heterodontus francisci | reverse complement strand
TTCATTCCCCTCATACAACCCCCTCCCCTCCCCTCTTCTCATTCCCCTCCACCATCCTCTCCCTCCCCCACTTCATTCTTCACCACCTCCCACGCCCTCCCCCTCTTCATTCCCTTCCCCCTCTCTCCCCCTCTTCATTCCCCGACCCCTACTCCTCCCTCCCCCTCTTCATTCACCTGCACCTACCCTTCCTCCCACCTCTTCATTCCCATCCACCACCCTTTCCCCTCCCCTTGTCATTTGCCACCCCTCCCCCTCCCTAGCCCGCCCCCCTCCCTCCCCCTCTTCATTCCCGTCCCCATCCCGCTCCCTCCCCCTCTTCATTCCCAAAGACCACCTCCTCCCTCCCCCTCTTCATTCACCTCCACCTACCCCTCCCTCCCCCTCTTCATTCCCCTCCACCAACCCCTCCATCCCCCTCGTCATTCCACTCCAACACCCCCTCCCTCCCCCTTCCACTCCTTCCCCCTCTTCATTCCCCTCCCCATCCCGCTCCCTGCCCCTCTTCATTCCCATCCACCACACCGCATCCCTCCCCCTCTTCATTCCCGTCCCCCTCCCTCCCACTCTTCATTCCACTACACCTCCCCCTCCCTCCCCCTCTTTATTCCACTCAACCACCCCCTCCCTCCCCCTCTTCATTCCCCTCCCACTCCTCCTCCCACCCCCTCTTCATTCACCTCCACCTACCCCTTCCTCCCCCTCTTCATTCCACTCCACCACACCCTCCCTCCCCCTCCCCGTACCTCGCCCTCTTCATTGCCCTCCACCAACCCCTCCCTCCCCCTCATCATTCCCCTCCATCATCCCCTCCCTCCCCAATTCATTCTTCACCACCTCCCCTTCCCTCCCCCTCCCTGCCCCTCTTCATTCCCCTCCCTCCCTCCCCCTCTTCATTCCCCTCCCCGTCCTCCACCTTCCCCCTCTTCATTCCCCTCCAACAACCCCCTCCATCCCCCTCTTCATTCCCCTCCACATCCCCCTCCCTCCCCCTCCTCATTCCCCTCTAACACTCCCTCCCTCCCCTCTTCATTCTTCACCACCTCCCCCTCCCTCCCCCTCTTCATTCCCCTCTACCACCCCCTCCCTCCCCTCTTTATTCCACTCCACCACCCCCTCCCTCCTCCTCGTCATTGCCCTCCACCAACCCCTCCCTCCCCCTCGTCATTCCCCTCCACCATCCCCTCCGTACGCCACTTCATACTTCACCACCTCCCCATCCCTCCCCCTCCCTCCCCCTCCTCCTCCCTCCCCCCCTTCATTGCACTCCACCAACCCCTCCCTCCCCCTCTTCATTCCCCTCCACCATCCCCTCCCTCCCCCACTTCATTCTTCACCACCACCCCCTCCCTCCCCCTCCCTCCCCCTCTTCATTCCCCTCCACCATCCCCTCCCTCCCCCACTTCATTCTTCACCACCACCCCCTCCCTCCCCCTATTCATTTCCCGCCCCCTCTCTCCCCCTCTTCAATCACCTCCACCTACCCCTCCCTCCCCCTCTTCATTCCACTCCACCACCCCCCTCCCTCCCCCTCTTCATTCCCCTCCACCACCCCTCCCTCCCCCTCATCATTCCCCTCTACCTGCCCCTTCCTCCCCATCTTCATTCCCATCCACCTCACTATCCCTCCCCCTCTTCATTCCCATCCACCACCCCCTCCCTCCCCCTATTCATTTCCCGCCCCCTCTCTCCCCCTCTTCATTCTCCTCCACCTCCCCCTCCCTCCCCCTCTTCATTCCCCTCAACCACCCCCTCCTTCCCCTTTTCATTCCCCTGCACCTACCCCTCGCACCCCATCTTCATTCTCCTCCACCTCCCCCTCCCTTCCCCTCTTCATTCCCATCCACCTCCCTCTCCCTCTCCCTCTTCATTCCCCTCTAAAAAACCCTCCCTCCCCTCTTCATTCCACTCCACCACCCCCTCCCTCCCCCTCGTCATTGCCCTCCACCAACCCCTCCCTCCCCCTCTTCATTCCCCTCCACCATCCCCTCCATCCATCACTGCATTGTTCACCACCTCCCCCTCCCTCCCGCTCCCTCCCCCTCGTCATCCCGCCCCCTTTTCATTCACCTCCCCCATCCCCTCCCTCCCCCACTTCATTCTTCACCACCTCCCCCTCCCTCCCCCTTTTCATTCCCCTCCCCCTCTCTCCCCCTCTTCATTCCCCTCCCCCTCCACCTCCCTCCCCCTCTTCATTCACCTCCACCTACCCCTCCCTCCCCCTCTTCATTCCACTCCAACACCCCCTCCCTCCCCCTCCCACTCCTTCCCCCTCATCATTCCCCTCCCCATCCCGCTCCCTCCCCCTCTTCATTCCCGTCCCTCTCCCTCCCACTCTTCATTCCACTACACCTCCCCCTCCCTCCCCGTCTTCATTCCACTCAACCACCCCCTCCCTCCCCCTCCATTCCCCTCCCCCACCCTCCCACTCTTCATTCCCCTCCCCCTCCTCCTCCCTCCCCCTCTTCATTCACCTCCACCTACCCCTCCCTCCCCCTCTTCATTCCACTCCACCACCCCCTCCCTCCCTCTCCCTCTCCGTACCTTGCCCTCTTCATTGCCCTCCACCAACCCCTCCCTCCCCCTCATCATTCTTCACCACCTCCCCTTCCCTCCCCCTCCCTGCCGCTCTTCATTCCCCTCCCCTCCCTCCCCCTCTTCATTCCCCCTCTTCATTCACCTCCACCTACCCCTCCCTCCCCCTCCTCCTCCCTCCCACTCTTCATTCACCTCCACCTACCCCTCCCTCCCCCTCTTCATTCCACTCCACCACCCCCTCCCTCCCCCTCCCCGGAGCCCACCCTCTTCATTGCCCTCCACCTTCCCCTCCCTACCCCTCTTCATTCCCCTCCACCACCCCTACCTCCCACACTTCATTCCCCTCCCCCGCCTCCTCCCTCCCCCTCTTCATTCACCTCCACCTACCCCTCCCTCCCCTCTTCATTCCCATCCACCTCCCCCTCCCCATCCCTCCCCCTCTTCATTCCCCTCCACCTCCCACTCCCCTCCACCTCCCACTCCCTCAACCCTCTTCATTCCCCTCCACCACCCCCTCCCCCCCACTCTTCATTCCCATCCACCTCCCCCTCTTCATTCCCCTCCACCACCCCATCCCTCCTTCATCATTCCCCTCGACCAGCCCCTCCCTCCCCATTTTCATTCCCATCCACCTCCTCTCCCTCCCCCTCTTCATTCCCCGCCACCTCCCTCTCCCTCGCCCTCTTCCTGGTGTGTCAGTCGGACTCAGTACCACTCCAGCTGGTATTAATAGAGGTCTTGATTGAATTGACTCTTTCCTGGTGTGTGAGTGGGGCTCAGTACCACTCCAGCTGGTATTGATAGAGGCCTGGATTGAATTGACTCTTTCCTGGTGTGTGAGTGGGACTCAGTACCACTCCAGCTGGTATTGATAGAGGCCTGGATTGAATTGACTCTTTCCTGGTGTGTGAGTGAGACTCAGTACCACTCCAGCTGGTATTAATAGAGGCCTGGATTGAATTGACTCTTTCCTGGTGTGTGAGTGGGACTCAGTCCCACTCCAGCTGGTATTGATAGTGTTCAGAAATAAATTGTCTCTTTCCTCCTGTGTCAAAGGGACTCAGTACCACTTCTGCAGGTATTTATAGAGGCCTAGATTGAAATTAAACTTTCCTGGTGTGTGAGTGGGACTCAGTACCACTCCAGCTGGTATTAATAGAGGCCTGGATTGAATTGGCTCTTTCCTGGTGTGTGAGTGGGGCTCAGTACCACTCCAGCTGGTATTAATAGAGGCCTGGATTGAATTGGCTCTTTTCTGGTGTGTGAGTGGGACTCAGTACCACTCCAGCTGGTATTAATAGAGGCCTGGATTGAATTGGCTCTTTCCTGGTGTGTGAGTGGGACTCAGTACCACTCCAGCTGGTATTGATAGAGGTCTGGATTGAAATGGCTCTTTCCTGGTGTGTGAGTCGGACTCAGTACCACTCCAGCTGGTATTGATAGAGGTCTGGATTGAAATGGCTCTTTCCTGGTGTGTGAGTGGGGCTCAGTACCACTCCAGCTGGTATTAATAGAGGCCTGGATTGAATTGGCTCCATCCTGGTTAGTGAGTGGGGCTCAGTACCACTCCAGCTGGTATTAATAGAGGCCTGGATTGAATTGGCTCTTTCCTGGTGTGTGAGTGGGACTCAGTACCACTCCAGCTGGTATTGATAGAGGCCTGGATTGAATTGGCTCTTTCCTGGTGTGTGAGTGGGACTCAGTTCCACTCCAGCTGGTATTAATAGAGGCCTGGATTGAATTGGCTCTTTCCTGGTGTGTGAGTGGGACTCAGTACCACTCCAGCTGGTATTGATAGAGGTCTGGATTGAAATGGCTCTTTCCTGGTGTGTGAGTCGGACTCAGTACCACTCCAGCTGGTATTGATAGAGGTCTGGATTGAAATGGCTCTTTCCTGGTGTGTGAGTGGGGCTCAGTACCACTCCAGCTGGTATTAATAGAGGCCTGGATTGAATTGGCTCTTCCCTGGTGTGTGAGTGGGACTCGGTACCACTCCAGCTGGTATTGATAGAGGTCTGGATTGAAATGGCTCTTTCCTGGTGTGTGAGTCGGACTCAGTACCGCTCCAGCTGGTATTGATAGAGGTCTGGATTGAAATGGCTCTTTCCTGGTGTGTGAGTGGGACTCAGTACCACTTCTGCAGGTATTTATAGAGGCCTAGATTGAAATTAAACTTTCCTGGTGTGTGAGTGGGACTCAGTACCACTCCAGCTGGTATTGATAGAGGTCTGGATTGAATTGGCTCTTTCCTGGTGTGTGAGTCGGACTCAGTACCACTCCAGCTGGTATTAATAGAGGTCTGGATTGAATTGGCTCTTTCCTGGTGAGTGAGTGGGGCTCAGTACCACTCCAGCTGGTATTAATAGAGGTCTGGATTGAATTGGCTCTTTCCTGGTGTGTGAGTGGGGCTCAGTACCACTCCAGCTGGTATTAATAGAGGCCTGGATTGAATTGGCTCTTTCCTGGTGAGTGAGTGGGGCTCAGTACCACTCCAGCTGGTATTAATAGAGGTCTGGATTGAATTGGCTCTTTCCTGGTGTGTGAGTGGGACTCAGTACCACTCCAGCTGGTATTAATAGAGGCCTGGATTGAATTGGCTCTTCCCTGGTGTGTGAATGGGACTCAGTACCACTCCAGCTGGTATTGATAGAGGTCTGGATTGATTTGGCTCTTTCCTGGTGTGTGAGTGGGACTCAGTACCACTCCAGCTGGTATTAATAGGGGTATGGATTGAATTGACTCTTTCCTGGTTTGTGAGTCGGACTCAGTACCACTTCTGCAGGTATTTATAGAGGCCTAGATTGAAATTAAACTTTCCTGGTGTGTGAGTGGGACTCAGTACCACTCCTGCTGGTATTAATAGTGGTCTGTATTGAATTGCCTCTTTCCTGGTGTTTGAGTGGGACTCAGTACCACTCCAGCTGGTATTAATAGAGACCAGGATTGAATTACCCTTTTCCTGGAGCGTGAGTGGGACTCAGTCTGACTCCAGCTGGTATTAATAGAGGTCTGGATTGAATTGCCTCTTTCCTGGTGTGTGAGTGGGACTCAGTACCACTCCAGCTGGTATTAATAGAGGCCTGGATTGAATTGCCTCTTTCCTGGTGTGTGCGTGGGGCTCAGTCTGACTCCAGCTGGTATTAATAGAGGTCTGGATTGAATTGCCTCTTTCCTGGTGTGTGAGTGGGACTCAGTACCACTCCAGCTGGTATTAATAGAGGCCTGGATTGAATTGGCTCTTTTCTGGTGTGTGAGTGGGACTCAGTACTACTCCAGCTGGTATTAATAGCAATTTGGTTTAAATTGACACTTTCCTGGTGTTTGGGTGGGACTCAGTCCCACTCCAGCTGGTATTGATAGTGTTCAGAAATAAATTGTCTCTTTCCTCCTGTGTCAAAGGGACTCAGTACCACTTCTGCAGGTATTTATAGAGGCCTAGATTGAAATTAAACTTTCCTGGTGTGTGAGTGGGACTCAGTACCACTCCAGCTGGTATTAATAGAGGCCTGGATTGAATTGGCTCTTTCCTGGTGTGTGAGTGGGGCTCAGTACCACTCCAGCTGGTATTAATAGAGGCCTGGATTGAATTGGCTCTTTTCTGGTGTGTGAGTGGGACTCAGTACCACTCCAGCTGGTATTAATAGAGGCCTGGATTGAATTGGCTCTTTCCTGGTGTGTGAGTGGGACTCAGTACCACTCCAGCTGGTATTGATAGAGGTCTGGATTGAAATGGCTCTTTCCTGGTGTGTGAGTCGGACTCAGTACCACTCCAGCTGGTATTGATAGAGGTCTGGATTGAAATGGCTCTTTCCTGGTGTGTGAGTGGGGCTCAGTACCACTCCAGCTGGTATTAATAGAGGCCTGGATTGAATTGGCTCCATCCTGGTGAGTGAGTGGGGCTCAGTACCACTCCAGCTGGTATTAATAGAGGCCTGGATTGAATTGGCTCTTTCCTGGTGTGTGAGTGGGACTCAGTACCACTCCAGCTGGTATTGATAGAGGCCTGGATTGAATTGGCTCTTTCCTGGTGTGTGAGTGGGACTCAGTTCCACTCCAGCTGGTATTAATAGAGGCCTGGATTGAATTGGCTCTTTCCTGGTGTGTGAGTGGGACTCAGTACCACTCCAGCTGGTATTGATAGAGGTCTGGATTGAAATGGCTCTTTCCTGGTGTGTGAGTCGGACTCAGTACCACTCCAGCTGGTATTGATAGAGGTCTGGATTGAAATGGCTCTTTCCTGGTGTGTGAGTGGGACTCAGTACCACTTCTGCAGGTATTTATAGAGGCCTAGATTGAAATTAAACTTTCCTGGTGTGTGAGTGGGACTCAGTACCACTCCAGCTGGTATTGATAGAGGTCTGGATTGAATTGGCTCTTTCCTGGTGTGTGAGTCGGACTCAGTACCACTCCAGCTGGTATTAATAGAGGTCTGGATTGAATTGGCTCTTTCCTGGTGTGTGAGTGGGGCTCAGTACCACTCCAGCTGGTATTAATAGAGGTCTGGATTGAATTGGCTCTTTCCTGGTGTGTGAGTGGGGCTCAGTACCACTCCAGCTGGTATTAATAGAGGCCTGGATTGAATTGGCTCTTTCCTGGTGAGTGAGTGGGGCTCAGTACCACTCCAGCTGGTATTAATAGAGGTCTGGATTGAATTGGCTCTTTCCTGGTGTGTGAGTGGGACTCAGTACCACTCCAGCTGGTATTAATAGAGGCCTGGATTGAATTGGCTCTTCCCTGGTGTGTGAATGGGACTCAGTACCACTCCAGCTGGTATTGATAGAGGTCTGGATTGATTTGGCTCTTTCCTGGTGTGTGAGTGGGACTCAGTACCACTCCAGCTGGTATTAATAGGGGTATGGATTGAATTGACTCTTTCCTGGTTTGTGAGTCGGACTCAGTACCACTTCTGCAGGTATTTATAGAGGCCTAGATTGAAATTAAACTTTCCTGGTGTGTGAGTGGGACTCAGTACCACTCCTGCTGGTATTAATAGTGGTCTGTATTGAATTGCCTCTTTCCTGGTGTTTGAGTGGGACTCAGTACCACTCCAGCTGGTATTAATAGAGACCAGGATTGAATTACCCTTTTCCTGGAGCGTGAGTGGGACTCAGTCTGACTCCAGCTGGTATTAATAGAGGTCTGGATTGAATTGCCTCTTTCCTGGTGTGTGAGTGGGACTCAGTACCACTCCAGCTGGTATTAATAGAGGCCTGGATTGAATTGCCTCTTTCCTGGTGTGTGCGTGGGGCTCAGTCTGACTCCAGCTGGTATTAATAGAGGTCTGGATTGAATTGCCTCTTTCCTGGTGTGTGAGTGGGACTCAGTACCACTCCAGCTGGTATTAATAGAGGCCTGGATTGAATTGGCTCTTTTCTGGTGTGTGAGTGGGACTCAGTACTACTCCAGCTGGTATTAATAGCAATTTGGTTTAAATTGACACTTTCCTGGTGTTTGGGTGGGACTCAGTACCACTCCAGCTGGTATTAATGGAGACCTGGATAGAATTGGCTCTTTCCTGGTGTGTGAGTGGGGCTCAGTACCACTCCAGCTGGTATTAATAGAGGCCTGGATTGAATTGGCTCTTTTCTGGTGTGTGAGTCGGACTCAGTACCACTCCAGCTGGTATTAATAGAGGTCTGGATTGAATTGGCTCTTTCCTGGTGAGTGAGTGGGGCTCAGTACCACTCCAGCTGGTATTAATAGAGGTCTGGATTGAATTGGCTCTTTCCTGGTGTGTGAGTGGGGCTCAGTACCACTCCAGCTGGTATTAATAGAGGCCTGGATTGAATTGGCTCTTTCCTGGTGAGTGAGTGGGGCTCAGTACCACTCCAGCTGGTATTAATAGAGGTCTGGATTGAATTGGCTCTTTCCTGGTGTGTGAGTGGGACTCAGTACCACTCCAGCTGGTATTAATAGAGGCCTGGATTGAATTGGCTCTTCCCTGGTGTGTGAATGGGACTCAGTACCACTCCAGCTGGTATTGATAGAGGTCTGGATTGATTTGGCTCTTTCCTGGTGTGTGAGTGGGACTCAGTACCACTCCAGCTGGTATTAATAGGGGTATGGATTGAATTGACTCTTTCCTGGTTTGTGAGTCGGACTCAGTACCACTTTTGCAGGTATTTATAGAGGCCTAGATTGAAATTAAACTTTCCTGGTGTGTGAGTGGGACTCAGTACCACTCCTGCTGGTATTAATAGTGGTCTGTATTGAATTGCCTCTTTCCTGGTGTTTGAGTGGGACTCAGTACCACTCCAGCTGGTATTAATAGAGACCAGGATTGAATTACCCTTTTCCTGGAGCGTGAGTGGGACTCAGTCTGACTCCAGCTGGTATTAATAGAGGTCTGGATTGAATTGCCTCTTTCCTGGTGTGTGAGTGGGACTCAGTACCACTCCAGCTGGTATTAATAGAGGCCTGGATTGAATTGCCTCTTTCCTGGTGTGTGCGTGGGGCTCAGTCTGACTCCAGCTGGTATTAATAGAGGTCTGGATTGAATTGCCTCTTTCCTGGTGTGTGAGTGGGACTCAGTACCACTCCAGCTGGTATTAATAGAGGCCTGGATTGAATTGGCTCTTTTCTGGTGTGTGAGTGGGACTCAGTACTACTCCAGCTGGTATTAATAGCAATTTGGTTTAAATTGACACTTTCCTGGTGTTTGGGTGGGACTCAGTACCACTCCAGCTGGTATTAATGGAGACCTGGATAGAATTGGCTCTTTCCTGGTGTGTGAGTGGGGCTCAGTACCACTCCAGCTGGTATTAATAGAGGCCTGGATTGAATTGGCTCTTTTCTGGTGTGTGAGTGGGACTCAGTACCACTCCAGCTGGTATTTATAGAGGCCTGGATTGAATTGGCTCTTTCCTGGTGTGTGAGTGGGACTCAGTACCACTCCAGCTAGTATTAATAGAGACCTGGATTGATTTGTCTCTTTCCTGCTGTGTGAGTGGGACTCAGAACCACTCCAGCTGGTATTAATAGAGGTCTGGATTGATTTGTCTCTTTCCTGCTGTGTGAGTGGGACTCAGTACCACTCCAGCTGGTATTAATAGAGGTCTGGATTGAATTGGCTCTTTCCTGCTGTGTGAGTGGGACTCAGAACCACTCCAGCTGGTATTAATAGAGGTCTGGATTGATTTGTCTCTTTCCTGCTGTGTGAGTGGGACTCAGTACCACTCCAGCTGGTATTAATAGAGGTCTGGATTGATTTGGCTCTTTCCTGCTGTGTGAGTGGGACTCAGTACCACTCCAGCTGGTATTAATAGAGGTCTTGATTGAATTGGCTCTTTCCTGCTGTGTGAGTGGGACTCAGAACCACTCCAGCTGGTATTAATAGAGGTCTGGATTGATTTGTCTCTTTCCTGCTGTGTGAGTGGGACTCAGTACCACTCCAGCTGGTATTAATAGAGGTCTTGATTGAATTGGCTCTTTCCTGGTGTGTGAGTGGGACTCAGTACCACTCCAGCTGGTATTAATAGAGGTCTTGATTGAATTGGCTCTTTCCTGCTGTGTGAGTGGGACTCAGTACCACTCCAGCTGGTATTAATAGAGGTCTTGATTGAATTGGCTCTTTCCTGGTGTGTGAGTGGGACTCAGAACCACTCCAGCTGGTATTAATAGAGGTCTTGATTGAATTGGCTCTTTCCTGCTGTGTGAGTGGGACTCAGTACCACTCCAGCTGGTATTAATAGAGGTCTTGATTGAATTGGCTCTTTCCTGGTGTGTGAGTGGGACTCAGTACCACTCCAGCTGGTATTAATAGAGGTCTTGATTGAATTGGCTCTTTCCTGGTGTGTGAGTGGGACTCAGAACCACTCCAGCTGGTATTAATAGAGACCAGGATTGAATTGGCTCTTTCCTGGTGTGTGAGTGGGACTCAGTACCACTCCAGCTGGTATTAATAGAGGTCTTGATTGATTTGTCTCTTTCCTGCTGTGTGAGTGGGACTCAGAACCACTCCAGCTGGTATTAATAGAGGTCTGGATTGATTTGTCTCTTTCCTGCTGTGTGAGTGGGACTCAGTACCACTCCAGCTGGTATTAATAGAGGTCTGGATTGATTTGTCTCTTTCCTGCTGTGTGAGTGGGACTCAGTACCACTCCAGCTGGTATTAATAGAGGTCTGGATTGATTTGTCTCTTTCCTGCTGTGTGAGTGGGACTCAGTACCACTCCAGCTGGTATTAATAGAGGTCTGGATTGATTTGTCTCTTTCCTGCTGTGTGAGTGGGACTCAGTACCACTCCAGCTGGTATTAATAGAGGCCTGGATTGAATTGACTCTTTCCTGGTGTGTGAGTGGGACTCAGTACCACTCCAGCTGCTATTAATAGAGGTCTGGATTGAATTGCCTCTTTCCTGGTGTTTGAGTGGGACTCAGAACCACTCCAGCTGGTATTAATAGAGGACTGGATTGAATTGGCTCTTTCCTGGTGTGTGAGTGGGACTCAGTACCACTCCAGCTGGTATTAATAGAGGTCTGGATTGAATTGCCTCTTTCCTGGTGTTTGAGTGGGACTCAGAACCACTCCAGCTGGTATTAATAGAGGCCTGGATTGAATTGCCTCTTTCCTGGTGAGTGAGTGGGGCTCAGTACCTCTCCAGCTGGTATTAATAGAGGCCTGGATTGAATTGCCTCTTTCCTGGTGTTTGAGTGGGACTCAGTACCACTCCAGCTGGTATTAATAGAGGTCTGGATTGAATTGCCTCTTTCCTGGTGTTTGAGTGGGACTCAGTACCACTCCAGCTGGTATTAATAGAGGTCAGGATTGAATTGCCTCTTTCCTGGTGAGTGAGTGGGACTCAGTACCACTCCAGCTGGTATTAATAGAGGCCTGGATTGAATTGCCTCTTTCCTGGTGTGTGAGTGAGACTCAGTACCACTCCAGCTGGTATTGATAGAGGCTTGGATTCAATTGGCAGCTGAACACGTGGCTACAGAACTAGTGCAGGAGGGAGGGATTCAGATATGTGGATCATTGGGATATCTTCTGGGGAGGGTGGGACCTGTACAAAAAGGACGGGTTGCATCTGAACTGGAGGGGCACCAATATCCTGGGCAGGAGGTTTGCTAGAGCTGTTCGGGAGGGTTTGAACTTGTCTTGCATTGGGATGGGAACCGGAGCCACGGATCAGTGGATGGGGTAGCTGTTGAACAGGCAGATACCGAGTGCAGAGTGTCTGTGAGGAAGGTTAGACAATTGACACGACAAAGTTGCAGCCAGTATGATGGGTTGAAGTGTGTCTATTTTAACGCAGAAAGTGTCAGGAATAAGGGTGATGAACTTAGAGAAAGGATCAGTACTTGGAGCTACGATGTTGTGGCCATTACGGAGACGTGGATATCACAGGGGCAGGAATGGATGTTGGATGTTCCGGGGTTTAGATGTTTCTAAAGGAATAGGGAGGGAGGTAAAAGAGGTGGGGGAGTGGCATTGTTAATCAGGGATAGTATCACAGCTGCAGAAAGGGAGGTCGTCGAGGAGGGTTTGTCTACTGAGTCATTATGGGTGGAAGTCAGAAACAGGAAAGGAGCAGTCACTTTATTGGGAGTTTGCTATAGACCCCCCAATAGCAACAGAGACACGGAGGAACAGATTGGGAGGCAGATTTTGGAAAGGTGCAGAAGTAACAGGGTTGTTGTCATGGGTGACTTCAACTTCCCTAATATTGATTGGAACCTCCTCAGTGCAAATAGTTTGGATGGAGCAGTTTTTGTCAGGTGTGTCCAGGAAGGTTTCCTGACTCAGTATGTAGATAGGCCGACTGGAGGGGAGACTATGTTGAATTTGGTGCTTGGCAACGAACCAGGCCAGGTGGCAGATCTCTCGGTGGGAGAGCATTTCGGTGATAGTGATCACAACTCCCTGACCTTTACTATAGTCTTGGAGAGGGAGAGGAGCAGACGGGATGGGAAAATATTTAATTGGGGGAGGGGGAATTACAATGCTATTAGGCAGGAACTGGGGAGCATAAACTGGGAACAGATGTTCTCAGGGAAATGCACGACAGAAATGTGGAGGTTGTTTAGGGAGCACTTGCTGCGACTGCTGGATAGGTTTGTCCTGATGAGGCAGGGAAGGGATCGTAGGGTGAAGGAACCTTGGATGATAAGAGAAGTGGAACAGCTAGTCAGGAGGAAGAAGGAAGCTTACTTAAGGTTGAGGAAGCAAGGATCAGACAGGGCTCTAGAAGGTTACAAGGTAGCCAGGAAGGAACTGAAGAATGGACTTAGGAGAGCTAGAAGGGGACATGAAAACGTCTTGGCGGGTAGGATTAAGGAAAATGCCAAGGCGTTCTACACTTGTGAGGAACAAGAGGATGGCCAGAGTGAGGGTAGGGCAGATCAGGGATAGTGGAGGGAACTTGTGCCTGGAGTCGGAGTAGGTAGGGGAGGTCCTAAATGAATACTTTGCTTCAGTATTCACTTGTGTGAGGGACCTGGTCGTTTGTGAGGACAGCATGGAACAGGCTGATATGCTCAAACAGGTTGAGGTTAAGAGGGAGGATGTGCTGGAATTTTTGAATGATATGAGGACAGATAATCTCCGGGGCCAGACGGGAAATACCCAAGGATATTATGGGAAGCAAGGGAAGAGATTGCTGCACCTTTGGCGATGATCTTTGCGTCTTCACTGTCCACTGGAGTCGTCCTGGATGATTGGAGGGTGGCAAATATTGTTCCCTTGTTCAAGAAAGGGAATAGGGATAACCCTGGGAATATGGACCTGTCAGTCTTACATCGGTAGTGGGCAAATTATTGGAGAGGATTCTGAGAGACAGGATTTATGATTATTTGGAAAAGCATGGTTTGATTAGAGACAGTCAGCATTGCTTTGTGAGGGGCAGGTCATGCCTCACAAGCCTAATTGAATTCTTTGAAGATGTGACAAAACACATTGATGAAGGAAGAGCAGTGGATGTGGTGTATATGGATTTTAGCAAGGCGTTTGATAAGGTTCCCCATGGTAGGCTCATTCAGAAAGTGAGGAGGCATGGGATACAGGGAAAGTTGGCTGTCTGGATACAGAATTGGCTGGCCCATCGAAGTCAGAGGGTGTTAGTAGATGGAAAGTATTCAGCATGGAGCTCAGTGACCAGTGGTGTTCCACAAGGATCTGTACTGGGACCTCTGCTCTTTGTGATTTTTATACATGACTTGGATGAGGAAGTGGAAGGTTGGGTTAGCAAGTTTGCCGATGACACGAAGGTTGCTGGAGTTGTGAATAGTGTGGAAGGCTGTTGTCGGATGCAACGGGACATTGACAGGATGCAGAGCTGGGCTGAGAAGTGGCAGATGGAGTTCAACCTGGAAAAGTGTGAAGTGATTCATTTTGGAAGGTCGAATTTGAATGCGGAATGCAGGCTTAAAGACAGGATTCTTGGTAGTGTGGAGGAACAGAGGGATCTTGGGGTCCATGTCCATAGATTGCTCAAAGTTGCCACCCAAGTTGATAGGGTTGTTAAGAAGGCGTATGGTGTGTTGGCTTTAATTAACAGGGGGATTGAGTTTAAGAGCCGCGAGGTTATGCTGCAGCTCTATAAGGCCCTGGTTCGACCACACTTGGAATATTGTGTTCAGTTCTGGTCTCCTCATTATCGGAAGGATGTGGAAGCTTTAGAGAGGGTGCAGAGGAGATTTACCAGGATGCTGCCTGGACTGGAGGGCATGTCCTACGAAGAAAGATTGAGAGAGCTAGGGCTTTTCTCATTAGAGCGAAGAAGGATGAGGGTACAAGATGATGAGAGGCACAGATAGAGTGGATAGTCAGAGACTTTTTCCCAGGGTGGAAAGGGCTATCACCAGGGGGCATAATTTTAAGATGATTGGAGGAAGGTTTCGGGGAGATGTCAGAGGTAGGTTCTTTACACAGAGTGGTGGGTGCGTGGAATGTGCTGCCAGCGGTGGTAGTAGAAGCAGATACATTCGGGAAATTTAAGCGACTCTTGGATCGGTACATGGATGATAGTAGAATGAAGGGTAGTTAGTTAGTTTGATCTTAGTGTAGGTTAAAGGTTTGCCACAACATCGTGGGCCGAAGGGCCTGTACTGTGCTGTACTGTTCTATGTTCTATGAAAGTCGACATCAAATCAGTGGGAGTCTTTCAAAGAGGAAATAGTGAGAGTTCAGAGTCAACATGTACCCGTTAAAGTGAAGGGTAGGACTTACAGGCCCTGGGAACCCTGGATGTTAAGGGATATAGAGGATTAGATCAGGAAAAAATAGGAGGCTTAAGGCAGATTCAGAGCGCTGATAACAGCCGAGGCAGTAGAGGAGTATAGAAAGTGCTGGAGGGTACTTCAAAAAAGTAATTCGGAGAGTGGGGAAGGGACATGAAAAAACACCAGCAGGCAAGATAAAGGAAAATCCTAAGATGTTTTATCAGTATGTCAAGGGCAAGAAGATAACCAGAAAAATATTAGATCCCATGAGGGAACCAAAGTGGCAATCTGTTTGTGGAACCGGAGGACATGGGTGAGGTTTTAAATTATTACTTTTCATCTGTGTTCACTTTGGAGAAGAATGATGTCGGTGTAGAGATTAGGGAGTGGTATTGTGATATACTTGAACATATTAGCATTGAAAGGAAGTAAGTATTCGCTGTTTTAGCGGGCTTAAAAGTGGATAAATCCCCAGACTCAGATGAAATGTATCCCAGGCCATTATCGGAGGCAAGGGAGGAGATTGCAGGGCCTCGGACACAAATTTGCAAACCCTCTTTGGCCACAGGAGAGGTACCAGACGACTAGAGGGCAGCGAATGTGGTACCATTATTTAAGAAGGGTGGCAGGGATAAACTAGGTAAATACAGGTTAGTGAGTCTAACATCAGTGGTTGGGGAACGATTGGAAAAGAATCTGAGGGACAGGATTAATCTCCACGAGGAGAGGCAGGGATTAATCAGGGATAGTCACTATGGATTTGTCAGGGGGAGATCGTGTCTGACTAACTTGATATGAATTTTTCGAGGAGGTGACCAGATGTGTAGATGAGGGTAAAGCAGTCGATGTAGTCTACATGGACTTCAGTAAGGCTTTTGATAAGGTCCCACATGGGAGGTTGGTTAAGATGGTAAGAGCCCATGGGATCCAGGGCAATTTGGCAAATTGAATCCAAAAATGGCTTTGTGGCAGGAGGCAGAGGGTAATGGGTGAGGGTTGTTTGTGCGATTGGAAGCCTGTTACCAGTGGTGTACCACAGGGATCGTGCTGGGACCCTTGCTGTTTGTAGTGCACATTAATATTTTGGACGTGATTGTATGAGGTATCATCAGTAAGTTCGCAGATGACACGAAAATTAGTGGTGTCGTCAATAGTGAGTAGGAAAGCCTTAGATTAAAGGACTATGTAGATGGGCTGGTAAGATGGGCGGAGCAGTGGGAAATGTAATTTAATCCTCAGAAGTGTGAGGTAATGCATTTTGGGAGGACTAACAAGGCAAGAGAATATACAATGGATGGTAGGACCCGAGAAAGTGCAGAAGGTCAGAGGAGATTCACCAGGATGTTGCATCGCTGGAACATTTCAGCGATGAAGAGAGACTGAAAAGGCTGGGATGTTTTCCGTGAAGCAGAAAACTCTGAGAGTGGACATGATTGAGGAAAACCAAATTATGAGGGGCTTTGATAGGTTAGATAGGCAGAAACATTTTCCCTTCTCCGAGGGGTCAATAACCAGGGGGCATAGATTTAAGGTAAGGGGCCGGAGGTTTAAAGGGGGTTTGAGGAATATATTTTTCTCCCAGAGGGTGGTTGGAATCTGGAATACACTGCCTGAAGGGGTAGGAGAGGCAGGAACCCTGACAACATTTAAATATTTAGATGAGCACTTGAAACGCCATAGTATACAAGGCTACAGGCCATGTGCTGGAAAAATGGGATTGGAATAGAAAGGTGCTGTTGGGCAGCACAGACATGATGGGCCGAAGGGCCTGTTTCTGTGCTGTATAACTCTCACTCTATGACATTGAAGACACACTGACGTTGATACTTGAGAAGGATAAATTGAGTCTTCCTCCACACCACAGTGAGGTAAAATCACCCACCGTGAACAGAGGGTAGAGTTGGGAGAAACACAGCACAGGCTGGGGATGGAGCTTGGGATCTTCCTGTGCTCGTTGGGTGGGGCTCAGTGCCAGACTGGTTGAGAACAGCTCACTCATCAGAGGCAGTGGATGGAGTCTGGGATCTCCCTGTCCTCTGTATTGGGCTCAGTACCATACCATGTGGTTAACCCTCATTGTGTGATTCTAATTGCTGCCACTCTCTCTCTTGCAGTGGGTCTGGGAGTTCCTGACTGATCACAATGTCCTGATCCTTTCCACACATCACACACACTCAAGTTGGATGAGCCGCTGGTGGTGATGCAGGAGATGGAGAACTCCAGACTTCCATCCACTCCACAGTGAGGGACGATCATACACTGATAACAACTGTTACAACAAGGTGTTAGCTCAGCAGAGGCCAGGAATGGGGCCTGGGATCTTTCTGTGCTCTAAGAATGGGGATCAGTACCACATTATGTGAGAGCAGCTCACTTAGGTCAGGCTGGGGATGGAGCCCGGGATCTTCCTGTGCTCTGTGTCTGGTATTCAGTGCCACACTTTCTCAGAATAGTTCACAGCACAGGCTGGAGATGGAGCCTGGGATCTTCCTGTGCTCACTCAGCAGAGGCTGCGGATGGATGCTGGGATCTTCCTGCGCTCTGTATAGATTTCCCGTACATCTTGTGTCTTTGAACACATTTACATGAAGTGTGGTCAGCTGGATAAGCTCGAGCTGTACGTTTCAGGAAGGGTTATTGAGGGGAATGTGTTTGATGTGGTGTATCTGGATTCCCAAAAGGTGTTTGGTTCAGTGACATGTAATAGAATTACCAGCAAAACTGCAGCCCATGGAATAAAAAGGAGAGATACAGAAAGGATAGGAAATGGGCTGAGTGAGAGGAAACAGAGTGTTGTGATGAACTGTTATTATTTAGACTAGAGGAAGATATATAGTGCAGTTCCCCAGGTACTGATGTTAGGATCAGTTATTAATAATCCAGGCAGGACATATTGTTAATATTCACACATGACACAAAACTTGGAAATATTGTGAACTGTGAAGAGGATAGTGAGAGACTTCAGGAGGATATAGACAGGCTGGTGGGAGGAACAGACACGTGACAGATGACATTTCATACAGAGAAATGTGAGGTGATACCGATGATGGAGAATTCTCTCGAGTTACTCTGAGGACAGTGTCTTATTTGTGGTGTTGTGATTTCAATTTCTGTGATTTGTGGAATCTCTTTGAGCCACAGGTACACCGATGAGAATCTATTTCTGTATCTGTGTACCTGACACTGAGCTGACACTGTTCCAGTAGAAAGGGCTCTCCCTGCAGTCACTAACTCAGAGATAAATTATTATCCACTATTCAGCATAATAAAGAATGAGGTTGGATTAAGTTCTATTTTGTGAGACATTATCTTTAAAAAGCAGGTTTTTCTGAGAAGCAGGAACTTGTTTCCCACTGCAGTGAATTGAATTTTCATTATTGACCCTGACCCATGCAGTTAAACAGATCAGTTTACCTGTCTCATTGTCACCAATGTCTCAGGGTTGTCCATTCAGACAGTTTGATGTTTGAAGTGACAGGGATTGCATTATTTGTTTGTTCTGTCTGTCCCTCCTTCATATTTCTATTTTAATATACCATGTTCTATTGATACTGTTGTGTTTATCTGACTGTCAGTAATATGATGTTGTAAGGTGAGAGTCTCAGAGCAGGAATCCTTTGTTTGTAAATCAGGTGTCCAATGAACTGATCAGTAACTGCTCCACGACAACCTAAAATCATAATTTCTCACAGAAAATGTGGTCAGATTTTGTAGTTATATGGGTTGAAAATGAATTCTACCTTATTAATGTCAGAGAGTGATAGAGTTATTCCGCTCAGAAACAGGACTTTCGGCCCATTGTGTCTGTGTCGGCCATCAAGCACCTATCTATTCTAATCCCATTTTCCAGCACTTGGCCTGTAGCCTTGTATACTATGGCATTTCAAGTGCTCATCTAAATACTTCTTAAATGTTGAGTGTTCTGGCCTCGACCACCTCTTCAGGCAGTGTGTTCCAGATTCCAACCACCCTCTGGGTGAAAACACTTTGCCTCAAATCTCCTCTGTATCTCCTGCCCCTAACCTTAAATCGATATCCCCTGGTTATTGACACCTCCGCTATGGGAAAATGTTTCTTCCTATCTATCCTATCAATGCCCCTCATATACCTCAATCATATCTCCACTCAGACTTCTCTGCTGGAAGGAAAACAACCCGAGCTTATCCCGTCTGTCTACATAGCTGAAATGCTCCAGGCCAGGCAACATCCTGGTGAATCTCATCTGCACCTTCTCTAGTGAAATCTATTCTACAGGAAGGATGTGATGGCACTGGAGAGGGTGCAGAGGAGGTTCACCAGGAGGTTGCCTGGGCTGGAGCATTTCAGCTATGAAGAGCGACTGAAAAGGCTTGGGTTGTTTACCTTAGTGTGCAGAAGACAGAGTGGCAACATGATTGAGGTATACAAAATTCTGAGAGTCACTGACAGATTAGACAGGAAGAAATATTTTCCTTTATTAGAGGGGCCAATAACCAGGTGGCATAGATTTAAGGTAAGGGGCAGGAGGTTTAAAGGGGATTTGAGGAAAACATTTTTACACCCAGAGGGTGGTTGGAATCTGCAACGAACTGCCAGAAGGTGGTACAGGAAGAAACACTCACATTTAAGTATTTAGATGACCACTTGAAACGCCATAGAATACAAGGCTACGACCAAATGCTGGAAAATGGGATTAGAATAGATAGGTGCCCAATGGCCGACATAGACACGATGGGCCGAAGGGCCTGTTTCTGTGCTGTATAACTCTGACTCTATGACATTGACGACACACTGACAGTGATACAGGAGATGAATAAATCGAGTATTTATACACACCACAGTGAGTTAAAATCACCCACAGTGAACAGAGCGTAGAGTCGGGAGAAACACAGCACAGGCTGGGCATGGAGCCTGGGATCTTCCTGTGCTCTGTTTGGAGCTCAGTACCAGACTGGGTACATACCTTTAATTATATCTGTCTAATTCCCACCTCTCTCTCTTGCAGTCAGTCTGTGTGTACCTGAGTGAACAGATTGTTCTGCCCCATTCCATTATCGCTCACATTGAAGATGGCCGACACACTGACAGTGATACAGGAGATGGATAAATCGAGTCTTCATATACACCACAGTGAGGTAAAATCACCCACAGTGAACAGAGGGTCGAGTGTGGGGGAAGTACAGCACAGGCTGGGGATGGATCCTGGGATCTTCCTGCTCTGTGTGTGACCCAGTATCACACTGGTTATGTACCTCTCATTGTGTGGGTCTAATTGCTGCCTCTCTGTCTTGCAGTTAGTTTGGGAATTCCTGACTGAGCAGAATGTCCTGTTCCTGTCCCCACATGAAACATCAGCAAGTTGGATGAGCAGCTGTATTGATGCAGGAGATTGAGGAGTCCAGCCTTTGATACACTCTGCAGTGAGGTAAGATCACCCCCTGATAACATACAATAGAGCAGGGGGCCAACTCAGCATAGGTATGGGATGGGTCATGGAGCTTGTAAGCACATAAAGAATAGAGCTCAGTACTACACAACACAGGAGGGAGATGGAGCCTGGGACCTTCCTGTTCACCAAGTGGGGCTCAGTATCACAATAGAAAAAATCAGCTCACACAGAACAGGCTGGAGCTGGAGCCTGGGATTTTTCTGTTCACCAAGTGGGGCTCAGTATCACAACAGATAAAAGCAGCTCACACAGCACAGGCTGGGAATTGAGCCTGCGATTTTCCTGTTCACGATGTGGGGCTCAGTACCATACCAGGTGAGAACCGCTCAGTCATCACAGGTGCAGAGACTGCTCCAATGAAGATTAATGATCATTCTCTTAATATATAACTCAAAATGGTTTCACAGGAGTTTTATAGACTGTTCCCTGTTCTTCAGATGGTGATTGTTCTGTTGATGATTTACAGTCAGTCCTTTCTTAATTGAACAAAGAACAAAGAACAGGACAGCAAAGGAACAGGCCATTCGGCCCTCCACGCCTGCGCCGGTCTTGATGCCTGCCGAAACTAACACCTTCTGCACTTCTGGGGCCCATATCCCTCTATTCCCTTCTATTCATATATTTGTCAAGATGTCTCTTAAACGTCGCTATCGTATCTGCTTCCACCACCTCCCCTGGCAGCAAGTCCCAGGCACTCACCACCCTCTGTGTAAAAAAACTTGCCTCGCACATCCCCTATAAACTTTGCCCCTTGCACCTTAAACCTATGTCCCCGAGTAACTGATTCTTCCACTCTGGGAAAACGCTTCTGACTATCCACTCTGTCCATGCCGCTCATAACTTTGTAAACCTCTATCATGTCGCCCCTCCACCTCCATCGTTCCAGTGAAAACAATCCGAGTTTTCCACCCTCTCCTCATAGCTAATGCCCTCCAGAGCAGGCAACATCGTGGTAAACTTCCTCTGTCCCCTCTCCAAAGCCTCCACGTCCTTCTGGTAGTGTGGCGACCAGAATTGCACGCAATAAGGTTCTGTACAGCTGCAACATGACTTGTTATTTTTTATACTCTATGCCCCGACCGATGAAGGCAAGCATGCCGTATGTCGCTTTGACTACCTTATCCACCTGCGTTGCACTTTCAGTGACATGTGGACCTGTCCGCCCAGATCTCTGTGCCTGTCAATACTCCTAAGGGTTCTGTCATTTACTGCATACCTCCCACCTGCATTCGACCTTCCAAAATGTATTACCTCACATTTGTCCAGATTAAACTCCATCTGTCATTTCTCTGCCCAAGTCTCCAACCGATCTATATCCTGCTGTATCCTCTGAAAATCCTCATCATTATCCGCAACTCCGCCAACCTTTGTGTCGTCCGCAAACTTATTAATCAGACCAGCTACATTTTCCTCCAAATCATTTATATATACTACAAACAGCAAAGGTCCCAGCACTGAATCTTGTGGAACACCACTAGACACATCCCTCCATTCAGAAAAACACCCATCCACTGTTACCCTCTGTCTTCTGTGACTGAGCCAGTTCTTTATCCATCTTGCCAACTCACCTCTGATCCCGTGTGACAACACCTTTTGCACCAGTCTGCCATGCGGGACCTTGTCAAAGGCTTTACGAAAGTCCATATAGACAACATCCACCGCCCTTCCCTCATCAATCATCTTCGTCACTTCCTCAAAAAACTCAATCAAATTAGTAATACACGACCTCCCCCTCACAGAACCATGCTGTCCCTCGCTAATAAGTTCATTTGTTTCCAAATGGGAGTAAATCCTGTCCCGAAGAAGCCTCTCTAATAGTTTCCCTACCACTGACGTAAGGCTCACCGGCTTATTTTTTCCTGGATTATCCTTGCCACCCTTCTTAAACAAAGGAACAACATTGGCTATTCTCCAGTCCTCTGGGACCTCACCTGTAGCCAATGAGGATGCAAAGATTTCTGTCAAAGCCCCAGCAATTTCTTCCCTTGCCTCCTTCAGTATTCTAGGGTAGATCCCATCAGGCCCTGGGGACTTATCTACCTTAATGCTTTGCAAGACACCCAACACCACCTTCTTTTTGATAATGAGATGACTGTGGCTATCTGCACTCCCTTCCCTAGACTCATCATCCACCAAGTCCTTCTCCTTGGTGCAAACTGATGCAAAGTACTCATTTAGCACCTCGCCAATGTCCTCTGGCTCCACGCATAGATTCCCATCTCTGTCCCTGTGTGGGCCAACCCTTTCCCTGGTTACCCTCTTGCTCTTTATATATGTATAAAAAGCCTTGGGATTTTCCTTAATCCTGTTTGCCAATGAGTTTTCATGTCCCCTTTTAGCCCTCCTAACTCCTTGCTTTAGTTCCTTCCTACTGTCTTTATATTCCTCAAGTGCTTCATCTGTTCCTCGCCTTCCAGCCCTGACAAATGCTTCCTTTTTCTTTTTGACTAGGCTCGCAATATCCCCTGTCATCCAAGCTTCCCGAAACTTGCTAAACTTGTCTTTCTTGCTCACAGGAACATGCTGGTCCTGGATTCTAATCAACTGACGTTTGAAAGACTCCCACATGTCAGATGTTGATTTACCCTTAAACAACCACCCCCAATCTAAATTCTTCAGTTCCTGCCTAATATTGTTGTAATTAGCCTTCCCCTAATTTAGCACCTTCACCCGAGGACTACTCTTATCCTTATTCACAAGTACCTTAAAACTTATGGAATTATGATCACTGATCACTACTTATGGTCACTACTCCTGGAATGCTCCCCCACTGAAACTTAGACCACCTGGCCGGACTCTTTCCCCAATACCAGGTCCAGAATGGCCCCATCCCTAGTTGGACTATCGACATACTGTTTCAAGAAGCCCTCCGGGATGCCGCTCACAAATTCTGCCCCATCCAAGCCCCTAACACTAAGTGAGTCCCAGTCAATATTGGGGAAGTTAAAATCACCCACCACTACAACCCTGTTATCTTTACGTCTTTCCAAAATCTGTCTGCATATCTGCTCCACTACCTCCCGCTGGCTGTTGGGAGGCCTGCAGTAAACCCCAAACATCGTGACTGCACCCTTCCTATTCCTGAGGTCCACCCATATTGCATCGCTGCAGGACCCCTCTGAGGTGTCCTCCTGCAGTACAGTTGTTATATTCTCCTTAACCATTAATGCAGCTCCCCCACACCTTTTACATCTCCCTCCATCCCGCCTGAAGCTTCTAAAACTTGGAACATTTAACATTTGGACAGTGATTGATCTGTAGGTGATTTACGGTCAGTCCTTTAATAATTGGATAGTTATTTTTCTGTAGGTGATTTACGGTCAGTCCTTTAATAATAGGACAGTGATTGTTCTGTAGGTGATTTACGGTCAGTACTTTAATAATTGGACAGTGATTGTTCTGCAGGTGATTTACGGTCAGTCCTTTAATAATTGGACAGTGATTGTTCTGTAGGTGATTTACGGTCAGTCCTTTAATAATTGGACAGTGATTGTTCTGTAGGTGATTTACGGTCAGTCCTTTAATAATTGGACAGTGATTGTTCTGTAGGTGATTTACGGTCAGTCCTTTAATAATTGGACAGTGATTGTTCTGTAGGTGATTTACGGTCAGTCCTTTAATAATTGGACAGTGATTGTTCTGTAGGTGATTTACGGTCAGTCCTTTAATAATTGGACAGTGATTGTTCTGTAGGTGATTTACGGTCAGTCCTTTAATAATTGGACAGTGATTGTTCTGTAGGTGATTTACGGTCAGTCCTTTAATAATTGGACAGTGATTGTTCTGTAGGTGATTTACGGTCAGTCCTTTAATAATTGG
Organism: Heterodontus francisci; assembly: GCF_036365525.1. NCBI lineage: Eukaryota > Metazoa > Chordata > Chondrichthyes > Heterodontiformes > Heterodontidae > Heterodontus > Heterodontus francisci. The sequence continues at coordinate 608,440 of NW_027140421.1, read as the reverse complement.
ACAGTGATTGTTCTGTAGGTGATTTACGGTCAGTCCTTTAATAATTGGACAGTGATTGTTCTGTAGGTGATTTACGGTCAGTCCTTTAATAATTGGACAGTGATTGTTCTGCAGGTGATTTACGGTCAGTCCTTTAATAATTGGACAGTGATTGTTCTGTAGTTGATTTACGGTCAGTCCTTTAATAATTGGACAGTGATTGTTCTGTAGGTGATTTACGGTCAGTCCTTTAATAATTGGACAGTGATTGTTCTGTAGGTGATTTTACGGTCAGTCCTTTAATAATTGGACAGTGATTGTTCTGTAGGTGATTTACGGTCAGTCCTTTAATAATTGGATAGTGATTGTTCTGTAGGTGATTTACGGTCAGTCCTTTAATAATTGGACAGTGATTGTTCTGTAGTTGATTTACGGTCAGTCCTGTAATAATTGGATAGTGATTGTTCTGTAGGTGATTTACGGTCAGTCCTTTAATAATTGGACAGTGATTGTTCTGTAGGTGATTTACGGTCAGTCCTTTAATAATTGGACAGTGATTGTTCTGTAGGTGATTTACGGTCAGTCCTTTAATAATTGGACAGTGATTGTTCTGTAGGTGATTTACGGTCAGTCCTTTAATAATTGGATAGTGATTGTTCTGTAGGTGATTTACGGTCAGTCCTTTAATAATTGGACAGTGATTGTTCTGTAGGTGATTTACGGTCAGTCCTTTAATAATTGGACAGTGATTGTTCTGTAGGTGATTTACGGTCAGTCCTTTAATAATTGGACAGTGATTGTTCTGCAGGTGATTTACGGTCAGTCCTTTAATAATTGGACAGTGATTGTTCTGTAGGTGATTTATGGTCAGTCCTTTAATAATTGGACAGTGATTGTTCTGTAGGTGATTTACGGTCAGTCCTTTAATAATTGGATAGTGATTGTTCAGTAGGTGATTTACGGTCAGTCCTTTAATAATTGGATAGTGATTGTTCTGTAGGTGATTTACGGTCAGTCCTTTAATAATTGGACAGTGATTGTTCTGTAGGTGATTTACGGTCAGTCCTTTAATAATTGGATAGTGATTGTTCAGTAGGTGATTTACGGTCAGTCCTTTAATAATTGGATAGTGATTGTTCTGTAGGTGATTTACGGTCAGTCCTTTAATAATTGGACAGTGATTGTTCTGTAGGTGATTTACGGTCAGTCCTTTAATAATTGGACAGTGATTGTTCTGTAGGTGATTTACGGTCATTCCTTTAATAATTGGACAGTGATTGTTCTGTAGGTGATTTACGGTCAGTCCTTTAATAATTGGACAGTGATTGTTCTGTAGGTGATTTACGGTCAGTCCTTTAATAATTGGATAGTGATTGTTCTGTAGGTGATTTACGGTCAGTCCTTTAATAATTGGACTGTGATTGTTCTGTAGGTGACTTACGGTCAGTCCTTTAATAATTGGACAGTGATTGTTCTGTAGGTGATTTACGGTCAGTCCTTTAATAATTGGACAGTGATTGTTCTGTAGGTGATTTACGGTCAGTCCTTTAATAATTGGACTGTGATTGTTCTGTAGGTGACTTACGGTCAGTCCTTTAATAATTGGACAGTGATTGTTCTGTAGGTGATTTACGGTCAGTCCTTTAATAATTGGATAGTGATTGTTCTGTAGGTGATTTACGGTCAGTCCTTTAATAATTGGACTGTGATTGTTCTGTAGGTGACTTACGGTCAGTCCTTTAATAATTGGACAGTGATTGTTCTGTAGGTGATTTACGGTCAGTCCTTTAATAATTGGACAGTGATTGTTCTGTAGGTGATTTACGGTCAGTCCTTTAATAATTGGACTGTGATTGTTCTGTAGGTGACTTACGGTCAGTCCTTTAATAATTGGACAGTGATTGTTCTGTAGGTGATTTACGGTCAGTCCTTTAATAATTGGATAGTGATTGTTCTGTAGGTGATTTACGGTCAGTCCTTTAATAATTGGACTGTGATTGTTCTGTAGGTGACTTACGGTCAGTCCTTTAATAATTGGACAGTGATTGTTCTGTAGGTGATTTACGGTCAGTCCTTTAATAATTGGACAGTGATTGTTCTGTAGGTGATTTACGGTCAGTCCTTTAATAATTGGACTGTGATTGTTCTGTAGGTGACTTACGGTCAGTCCTTTAATAATTGGACAGTGATTGTTCTGTAGGTGATTTACGGTCAGTCCTTTAATAATTGGATAGTGATTGTTCTGTAGGTGATTTACGGTCAGTCCTTTAATAATTGGACTGTGATTGTTCTGTAGGTGACTTACGGTCAGTCCTTTAATAATTGGACAGTGATTGTTCTGTAGGTGATTTACGGTCAGTCCTTTAATAATTGGATAGTGATTGTTCTGTAGGTGATTTACGGTCAGTCCTTTAATAATTGGACTGTGATTGTTCTGTAGGTGACTTACGGTCAGTCCTTTAATAATTGGACAGTGATTGTTCTGTAGGTGATTTACGGTCAGTCCTTTAATAATTGGACAGTGATTGTTCTGTAGGTGATTTACGGTCAGTCCTTTAATAATTGGATAGTGATTGTTCTGTAGGTGATTTACGGTCAGTCCTTTAATAATTGGACTGTGATTGTTCTGTAGGTGACTTACGGTCAGTCCTTTAATAATTGGACAGTGATTGTTCTGTAGGTGATTTACGGTCAGTCCTTTAATAATTGGATAGTGATTGTTCTGTAGGTGATTTACGGTCAGTCCTTTAATAATTGGACTGTGATTGTTCTGTAGGTGACTTACGGTCAGTCCTTTAATAATTGGACAGTGATTGTTCTGTAGGTGATTTACGGTCAGTCCTTTAATAATTGGACAGTGATTGTTCTGTCGGTGATTTACGGTCAGTCCTTTAATAATTGGACAGTGATTGTTCTGTAGGTGATTTACGGTCAGTCCTTTAATAATTGGACAGTGATTGTTCTGTAGGTGATTTACGGTCAGTCCTTTAATAATTGGACAGTGATTGTTCTGTTGGTGATTTACGGTCAGTCCTTTAATAATTGGATAGTGATTGTTCTGTAGGTGATTTACGGTCAGTCCTTTAATAATTGGACAGTGATTGTTCTGTCGGTGATTTACAGTCAGTCCTTTAATAATTGGACAGTGATTGTTCTGTAGGTGATTTACAGTCAGTCCTTTAATAATTGGACAGTGATTGTTCTGTAGGTGATTTACGGTCAGTCCTTTAATAATTGGATAGTGATTGTTCTGTCGGTGATTTACGGTCAGTCCTTTAATAAATGGACAGTGATTGTTCTGTAGGTGATTTACGGTCAGTCCTTTAATAATTGGATAGTGATTGTTCTGTAGGTGATTTACGGTCAGTCCTTTAATAATTGGACAGTGATTGTTCTGTAGGTGATTTACGGTCAGTCCTTTAATAATTGGACAGTGATTGTTCTGTAGGTGATTTACGGTCAGTCCTTTAATAATTGGATAGTGATTGTTCTGTCGGTGATTCACGGTCAGTCCTTTAATAATTGGACAGTGATTGTTCTGTAGGTGATTTACGGTCAGTCCTTTAATAATTGGACAGTGATTGTTCTGTAGGTGATTTACGGTCAGTCCTTTAATAATTGGACAGTGATTGTTCTGTAGGTGATTTACGGTCAGTCCTTTAATAATTGGACAGTGATTGTTCTGTAGGTGATTTACGGTCAGTCCTTTAATAATTGGATAGTGATTGTTCTGTAGGTGATTTACGGTCAGTCCTTTAATAATTGGATAGTGATTGTTCTGTAGGTGATTTACAGTCAGTCCTTTAATAATTGGACAGTGATTGTTCTGTCGGTGATTCACGGTCAGTCCTTTAATAATTGGACAGTGATTGTTCTGTAGGTGATTTACGGTCAGTCCTTTAATAATTGGACAGTGATTGTTCTGTAGGTGATTTACGGTCAGTCCTTTAATAATTGGACAGTGATTGTTCTGTAGGTGATTTACGGTCAGTCCTTTAATAATTGGACAGTGATTGTTCTGTAGGTGATTTACGGTCAGTCCTTTAATAATTGGATAGTGATTGTTCTGTAGGTGATTTACGGTCAGTCCTTTAATAATTGGACAGTGATTGTTCTGTAGGTGATTTACGGTCAGTCCTTTAATAATTGGACAGTGATTGTTCTTTAGGTGAGTTACGGTCAGTCCTTTAATAATTGGACAGTGATTGTTCTGTAGGTGATTTACAGTCAGTCCTTTAATAATTGGACAGTGATTGTTCTGTAGGTGATTTACGGTCAGTCCTTTAATAATTGGACAGTGATTGTTCTTTAGGTGAGTTACGGTCAGTCCTTTAATAATTGGACAGTGATTGTTCTGTAGGTGATTTACGGTCAGTCCTTTAATAATTGGACAGTGATTGTTCTGTAGATGATTTACGGTCAGTCCTTTAATAATTGGACAGTGATTGTTCTGTAGGTGATTTACGGTCATTCCTTTAATAATTGGACAGTGATTGTTCTGTAGATGATTTACGGTCAGTCCTTTAATAATTGGACAGTGATTGTTCTTTAGGTGAGTTACGGTCAGTCCTTTAATAATTGGACAGTGATTGTTCTGTAGGTGATTTACAGTCAGTCCTTTAATAATTGGACAGTGATTGTTCTGTAGGTGATTTACGGTCAGTACTTTAATAATTGGATAGTGATTGTTCTGTAGGTGATTTACGGGCAGTCCTTTAATAATTGGACAGTGATTGTTCTGTAGATGATTTACGGTCAGTCCTTTAATAATTGGATAGTGATTGTTCTGTAGGTGATTTACGGTCAGTCCTTTAATAATTGGACAGTGATTGTTCTGTAGGTGATTTACGGTCAGTACTTTAATAATTGGATAGTGATTGTTCTGTAGGTGATTTACGGTCAGTCCTTTAATAATTGGACAGTGATTGTTCTGTAGGTGATTTACTGTCAGTCCTTTAATAATTGGACAGTGATTGTTCTGTAGGTGAGTTACGGTCAGTCCTTTAATAATTGGATAGTGATTGTTCTGTAGGTGATTTACGGTCAGTCCTTTAATAATTGGACAGTGATTGTTCTGTGGGTGATTTACGGTCAGTCCTTTAATAATTGGACAGTGATTGTTCTGTAGGTGATTTACGGTCAGACCTTTAATAATTGGATAGTGATTGTTCTGTAGGTGATTTACGGTCAGTCCTTTAATAATTGGACAGTGATTGTTCTGTGGGTGATTTACGGTCAGTCCTTTAATAATTGGACAGTGATTGTTCTGTAGGTGATTTACGGTCAGTCCTTTAATAATTGGACAGTGATTGTTCTGTAGGTGATTTACGGTCATTCCTTTAATAATTGGACAGTGATTGTTCTGTAGGTGATTTACGGTCAGTCCTTTAATAATTGGACAGTGATTGTTCTGTGGGTGATTTACGGTCAGTCCTTTAATAATTGGACAGTGATTGTTCTGTAGGTGATTTACGGTCAGTCCTTTAATAATTGGACAGTGATTGTTCTGTAGGTGATTTACGGTCAGTCCTTTAATAATTGGACAGTGATTGTTCTGTAGATGATTTACGGTCAGTCCTTTAATAATTGGACAGTGATTGTTCTTTAGGTGAGTTACGGTCAGTCCTTTAATAATTGGACAGTGATTGTTCTGTAGATGATTTACGGTCAGTCCTTTAATAATTGGACAGTGATTGTTCTGTAGGTGATTTACGGTCAGACCTTTAATAATTGGATAGTGATTGTTCTGTAGGTGATTTACGGTCAGTCCTTTAATAATTGGACAGTGATTGTTCTGTAGGTGATTTACGGTCAGTCCTTTAATAATTGGACAGTGATTGTTCTGTAGGTGATTTACGGTCAGTCCTTTAACAATTGGACAGTGATTGTTCTGTAGGTGATTTACTGTCAGTCCTTTAATAATTGGACAGTGATTGTTCTGTAGGTGATTTACGGTCAGTCCTTTAATAATTGGACAGTGATTGTTCTGTAGGTGATTTACGGTCAGTCCTTTAATAATTGGACAGTGATTGTTCTGTAGGTGATTTACGGTCAGTCCTTTAATAATTGGACAGTGATTGTTCTGTAGGTGATTTACGGTCAGTCCTTTAATAATTGTATAGTGATTGTTCTGTCGGTGATTGACGGTCAGTCCTTTAATAATTGGACAGTGATTGTTCTGTAGGTGATTTACGGTCAGTCCTTTAATAATTGGATAGTGATTGTTCTGTAGGTGATTTACAGTCAGTCCTTTAATAATTGGATAGTGATTGTTCTGCAGGTGATTTACGGTCAGTCCTTTAATAATTGGACAGTGATTGTTCTGTAGGTGATTTACGGTCAGTCCTTTAATAATTGGATAGTGATTGTTCTGTAGGTGATTTACGGTCAGTCCTTTAATAATAGGACCATGATTGTTCTGTAGGTGATTTACGGTCAGACCTTTAATAATTGGACAGTGATTGTTCTGTAGGTGATTTACGGTCAGTCCTTTAATAATTGGACAGTGATTGTTCTGTAGGTGATTTACGGTCAGTCCTTTAATAATTGGACAGTGATTGTTCTGTAGGTGATTTACGGTCAGTCCTTTAATAATAGGACAGTGATTGTTCTGTAGGTGATTTACGGTCAGTCCTTTAATAATTGTATAGTGATTGTTCTGTAGGTGATTTACGGTCAGTCCTTTAATAATTTGACAGTGATTGTTCTGTAGGTGATTTACAGTCAGTCCTTTAATAATTGGATAGTGATTGTTCTGTAGGTGATTCACGGTCAGACCTTTAATAATTGGACAGTGATTGTTCTGTAGGTGATTTACAGTCAGTCCTTTAATAATTGGATAGTGATTGTTCTGTAGGTGATTCACGGTCAGACCTTTAATAATTGGACAGTGATTGTTCTGTAGGTGATTTACGGTCAGTCCTTTAATAATTGGACAGTGATTGTTCTGTAGGTGATTTACGGTCAGTCCTTTAATAATTGAACAGTGATTGTTCTGTAGGTGATTTACGGTCAGTCCTTTAATAATTGGACAGTGATTGTTCTGCAGGTGATTTACGGTCAGTCCTTTAATAATTGGACAGTGATTGTTCTGTAGGTGATTTACGGTCAGTCCTTTAATAATTGGACAGTGATTGTTCTGCAGGTGATTTACGGTCAGTCCTTTAATAATTGGATAGTGATTGTTCTGTAGGTGATTTACGGTCAGTCCTTTAATAATTGGACAGTGATTGTTCTGTCGGTGATTTACGGTCAGTCCTTATTAATTGAACAGTGATTGTTCTGTAGGTGATTTACGGTCAGTCCTTTAATAATTGGACAGTGATTGTTCTGCAGGTGATTTACGGTCAGTCCTTTAATAATTGGATAGTGATTGTTCTGTAGGTGATTTACGGTCAGTCCTTTAATAATTGGACAGTGATTGTTCTGTCGGTGATTTACGGTCAGTCCTTTAATAATTGGACAGTGATTGTTCTGTAGGTGATTTACGGTCAGTCCTTTAATAATTGAACAGTGATTGTTCTGTAGGTGATTTACGGTCAGTCCTTTAATAATTGGACAGTGATTGTTCTGCAGGTGATTTACGGTCAGTCCTTTAATAATTGGACAGTGATTGTTCTGTAGGTGATTTACGGTCAGTCCTTTAATAATTGGACAGTGATTGTTCTGTAGGTGATTTACGGTCAGTCCTTTAATAATAGGACCATGATTGTTCTGTAGGTGATTTACGGTCAGACCTTTAATAATTGGACAGTGATTGTTCTGTAGGTGATTTACGGTCAGTCCTTTAATAATAGGACCATGATTGTTCTGTAGGTGATTTACGGTCAGACCTTTAATAATTGGACAGTGATTGTTCTGTAGGTGATTTACGGTCAGACCTTTAATAATTGGACAGTGATTGTTCTGTAGGTGATTTACGGTCAGACCTTTAATAATTGGACAGTGATTGTTCTGTCGGTGATTTACGGTCAGACCTTTAATAATTGGACAGTGATTGTTCTGTAGGTGATTTACGGTCAGACCTTTAATAATTGGACAGTGATTGTTCTGTCGGTGATTTACGGTCAGACCTTTAATAATTGGACAGTGATTGTTCTGTAGGTGATTTACGGTCAGTCCTTTAATAATTAGACAGTGATTGTTCTGTAGGTGATTTACGGTCAGTCCTTTAATAATTGGACAGTGATTGTTCTGTAGGTGATTTACGGTCAGTCCTTTAATAATAGGACCATGATTGTTCTGTAGGTGATTTACGGTCAGACCTTTAATAATTGGACAGTGATTGTTCTGTAGGTGATTTACGGTCAGTCCTTTAATAATTGGACAGTGATTGTTCTGTAGGTGATTTACGGTCAGTCCTTTAATAATTGGACAGTGATTGTTCTGTAGGTGATTTACGGTCAGTCCTTTAATAATAGGACAGTGATTGTTCTGTAGGTGATTTACGGTCAGTCCTTTAATAATTGTATAGTGATTGTTCTGTAGGTGATTTACGGTCAGTCCTTTAATAATTTGACAGTGATTGTTCTGTAGGTGATTTACAGTCAGTCCTTTAATAATTGGATAGTGATTGTTCTGTAGGTGATTCACGGTCAGACCTTTAATAATTGGACAGTGATTGTTCTGTAGGTGATTTACAGTCAGTCCTTTAATAATTGGATAGTGATTGTTCTGTAGGTGATTCACGGTCAGACCTTTAATAATTGGACAGTGATTGTTCTGTAGGTGATTTACGGTCAGTCCTTTAATAATTGGACAGTGATTGTTCTGTAGGTGATTTACGGTCAGTCCTTTAATAATTGAACAGTGATTGTTCTGTAGGTGATTTACGGTCAGTCCTTTAATAATTGGACAGTGATTGTTCTGCAGGTGATTTACGGTCAGTCCTTTAATAATTGGACAGTGATTGTTCTGTAGGTGATTTACGGTCAGTCCTTTAATAATTGGACAGTGATTGTTCTGCAGGTGATTTACGGTCAGTCCTTTAATAATTGGATAGTGATTGTTCTGTAGGTGATTTACGGTCAGTCCTTTAATAATTGGACAGTGATTGTTCTGTCGGTGATTTACGGTCAGTCCTTATTAATTGAACAGTGATTGTTCTGTAGGTGATTTACGGTCAGTCCTTTAATAATTGGACAGTGATTGTTCTGCAGGTGATTTACGGTCAGTCCTTTAATAATTGGATAGTGATTGTTCTGTAGGTGATTTACGGTCAGTCCTTTAATAATTGGACAGTGATTGTTCTGTCGGTGATTTACGGTCAGTCCTTTAATAATTGGACAGTGATTGTTCTGTAGGTGATTTACGGTCAGTCCTTTAATAATTGAACAGTGATTGTTCTGTAGGTGATTTACGGTCAGTCCTTTAATAATTGGACAGTGATTGTTCTGCAGGTGATTTACGGTCAGTCCTTTAATAATTGGACAGTGATTGTTCTGTAGGTGATTTACGGTCAGTCCTTTAATAATTGGACAGTGATTGTTCTGTAGGTGATTTACGGTCAGTCCTTTAATAATAGGACCATGATTGTTCTGTAGGTGATTTACGGTCAGACCTTTAATAATTGGACAGTGATTGTTCTGTAGGTGATTTACGGTCAGTCCTTTAATAATAGGACCATGATTGTTCTGTAGGTGATTTACGGTCAGACCTTTAATAATTGGACAGTGATTGTTCTGTAGGTGATTTACGGTCAGACCTTTAATAATTGGACAGTGATTGTTCTGTAGGTGATTTACGGTCAGACCTTTAATAATTGGACAGTGATTGTTCTGTCGGTGATTTACGGTCAGACCTTTAATAATTGGACAGTGATTGTTCTGTAGGTGATTTACGGTCAGACCTTTAATAATTGGACAGTGATTGTTCTGTCGGTGATTTACGGTCAGACCTTTAATAATTGGACAGTGATTGTTCTGTAGGTGATTTACGGTCAGTCCTTTAATAATTAGACAGTGATTGTTCTGTAGGTGATTTACGGTCAGTCCTTTAATAATTGGACAGTGATTGTTCTGTAGGTGATTTACGGTCAGTCCTTTAATAATTGGATAGTGATTGTTCTGTAGGTGATTTACGGTCAGTCCTTTAATAATAGGACCATGATTGTTCTGTAGGTGATTTACGGTCAGACCTTTAATAATTGGACAGTGATTGTTCTGTAGGTGATTTACGGTCAGTCCTTTAATAATTGGACAGTGATTGTTCTGTAGGTGATTTACGGTCAGTCCTTTAATAATTGGACAGTGATTGTTCTGTAGGTGATTTACGGTCAGTCCTTTAATAATTGGACAGTGATTGTTATGTAGGTGATTTACGGTCAGTCCTTTAATAATTGGACAGTGATTGTTCTGTAGGTGATTTACGGTCAGTCCTTTAATAATTGGACAGTGATTGTTCTGTAGGTGATTTACGGTCAGTCCTTTAATAATTGGACAGTGATTGTTCTGTAGGTGATTTACGGTCAGTCCTTTAATAATTGGACAGTGATTGTTCTGTCGGTGATTTACGGTCAGTCCTTTAATAATTGGACAGTGATTGTTCTGTAGGTGATTTACGGTCAGTCCTTTAATAATTGGATAGTGATTGTTCTGTAGGTGATTTACGGTCAGTCCTTTAATAATTGGACAGTGATTGTTCTGTAGGTGATTTACGGTCAGTCCTTTAATAATTGGATAGTGATTGTTCTGTCGGTGATTTACGGTCAGTCCTTTAATAATAGGACCATGATTGTTCTGTAGGTGATTTACGGTCAGTCCTTTAATAATTGGACAGTGATTGTTCTGTAGGTGATTTACGGTCAGTCCTTCAATAATTGGACAGTGATTGTTCTGTAGGTGATTTACGGTCAGTCCTTTAATAATTGGACAGTGATTGTTCTGTAGGTGATTTACGGTCAGTCCTTTAATAATTGGATAGTGATTGTTCTGTAGGTGATTTACAGTCAGTCCTTTAATAATTGGACAGTGATTGTTCTGTAGGTGATTTACGGTCAGTCCTTTAATAATTGGACAGTGATTGTTCTGTAGGTGATTTACGGTCAGTCCTTTAATAATAGGACAGTGATTGTTCTCTAGGTGATTTACGGTCAGTCCTTTAATAATTGGATAGTGATTGTTCTGTAGGTGATTTACGGTCAGTCCTTTAATAATTGGACAGTGATTGTTCTGTAGGTGATTTACGGTCAGTCCTTTAATAATTGGACAGTGATTGTTCTGTAGGTGATTTACGGTCAGACCTTTAATAATTGGATAGTGATTGTTCTGCAGGTGATTCACGGTCAGACCTTTAATAATTGGATAGTGATTGTTCTGTAGGTGATTTACGGTCAGTCCTTTAATAATTGGACAGTGATTGTTCTGTAGGTGATTTACGGTCAGTCCTTTAATAATAGGACAGTGATTGTTCTCTAGGTGATTTACGGTCAGTCCTTTAATAATTGGATAGTGATTGTTCTGTAGGTGATTTACGGTCAGTCCTTTAATAATAGGACCATGATTGTTCTGTAGGTGATTTACGGTCAGTCCTTTAATAATTGGACAGTGATTGTTCTGTAGGTGATTTACGGTCAGTCCTTCAATAATTGGACAGTGATTGTTCTGTAGGTGATTTACGGTCAGTCCTTTAATAATTGGACAGTGATTGTTCTGTAGGTGATTTACGGTCAGTCCTTTAATAATTGGACAGTGATTGTTCTGTAGGTGATTTACGGTCAGTCCTTTAATAATTGGACAGTGATTGTTCTGTAGGTGATTTACGGTCAGTCCTTTAATAATTGGACAGTGATTGTTCTGTAGGTGATTTACGGTCAGTCCTTTAATAATTGGACAGTGATTGTTCTGTAGGTGATTTACGGTCAGTCCTTTAATAATTGGACAGTGATTGTTCTGTAGGTGATTCACGGTCAGTCCTTTAATAATTGGACAGTGATTGTTCTGTAGGTGATTTACGGTCAGTCCTTTAATAATTGGACAGTGATTGTTCTGTAGGTGATTTACGGTCAGTCCTTTAATAATTGGACAGTGATTGTTCTGTAGGTGATTTACGGTCAGTCCTTTAATAATTGGACAGTGATTGTTCTGTAGGTGATTTACGGTCAGTCCTTTAATAATTGGACAGTGATTGTTCTGTAGGTGATTTACGGTCAGTCCTTTAATAATTGGACAGTGATTGTTCTGTAGGTGATTTACGGTCAGTCCTTTAATAATTGTCCAGTGATTGTTCTGTAGGTGATTTACGGTCAGTCCTTTAATAATTGGACAGTGATTGTTCTGTAGGTGATTTACGGTCAGTCCTTTAATAATTGGACAGTGATTGTTCTGTAGGTGATTTACGGTCAGTCCTTTAATAATTGGAGAGTGCTTGTTCTGCAGGTGATTTACTGTCTGTCCTTTAATAATTGGACAGTGATTGTTCTGTCGGTGATTTACGGTCAGTCCTTTAATAATTGGACAGTGATTGTTCTGTAGGTGATTTACGGTCAGTCCTTTAATAATTGGATAGTGATTGTTCTGTAGGTGATTTACGGTCAGTCCTTTAATAATTGGACAGTGATTGTTCTGTAGGTGATTTACGGTCAGTCCTTTAATAATTGTCCAGTGATTGTTCTGTAGGTGATTTACGGTCAGTCCTTTAATAATTGGACAGTGATTGTTCTGTAGGTGATTTACGGTCAGTCCTTTAATAATTGGACAGTGATTGTTCTGTAGGTGATTTACGGTCAGTCCTTTAATAATTGGAGAGTGCTTGTTCTGTAGGTGATTTACTGTCTGTCCTTTAATAATTGGACAGTGATTGTTCTGTCGGTGATTTACGGTCAGTCCTTTAATAATTGGACAGTGATTGTTCTGTAGGTGATTTACGGTCAGTCCTTTAATAATTGGATAGTGATTGTTCTGTAGGTGATTTACGGTCAGTCCTTTAATAATTGGACAGTGATTGTTCTGTAGGTGATTTACGGTCAGTCCTTTAATAATTGGACAGTGATTGTTCTGTGGGTGATTTACGGTCAGTCCTTTAATAATTGGACAGTGATTGTTCTGTGGGTGATTTACGGTCAGTCCTTTAGTAATTGGACAGTGATTGTTCTGTAGGTGATTTACGGTCAGTCCTTTAATAATTGGATAGTAATTGTTCTGTAGGTGATTTACGGTCAGTCCTTTAATAATTGGACAGTGATTGTTCTGTAGGTGATTTACGGTCAGTCCTGTAATAATTGGACAGTGATTGTTCTGTAGGTGATTTACGGTCAGTCCTTTAATAATTGGACAGTGATTGTTCTGTAGGTGATTTACGGTCAGTCCTTTAATAATTGGACAGTGATTGTTCTGTAGGTGATTTACGGTCAGTCCTTTAATAATTGGACAGTGATTGTTCTGTAGGTGATTTACTGTCAGTCCTTTAATAATTGGACAGTGATTGTTCTGTAGGTGATTTACTGTCAGTCCTTTAATAATTGGATAGTGATTGTTCTGTAGGTGATTTACGGTCAGTCCTTTAATAATTGGACAGTGATTGTTCTGTAGGTGATTTACGGTCAGTCCTTTAATAATTGGATAGTGATTGTTCTGTAGGTGATTTACGGTCACTCCTTTAATAATTGTATAGTGATTGTTCTGTAGGTGATTTACGGTCAGTCCTTTAATAATTGGACAGTGATTGTTCTGTAGGTGATTTACTGTCAGTCCTTTAATAATTGGACAGTGATTGTTCTGTAGGTGATTTACGGTCAGTCCTTTAATATTTGGATAGTGATTGTTCTCTAGGTGATTTACGGTCAGTCCTTTAATAATTGGACAGTGATTGTTCTGTAGGTGATTTACGGTCAGTCCTTTAATAATTGGACAGTGATTGTTCTGTAGGTGATTTACGGTCAGTCCTTTAATAATTGGACAGTGATTGTTCTGTAGGTGATTTACTGTCAGTCCTTTAATATTTGGATAGTGATTGTTCTGTAGGTGATTTACGGTCAGTCCTTTAATAATTGGATAGTGATTGTTCTGTAGGTGATTTACGGTCAGTCCTTTAATAATTGGACAGTGATTGTTCTGTAGGTGATTTACTGTCAGTCCTTTAATAATTGGACAGTGATTGTTCTGTAGGTGATTTACGGTCAGTCCTTTAATAATTGGACAGTGATTGTTCTGTAGGTGATTTACTGTCAGTCCTTTAATATTTGGATAGTGATTGTTCTGTAGGTGATTTACGGTCAGTCCTTTAATAATTGGACAGTGATTGTTCTGTAGGTGATTTACGGTCAGTCCTTTAATAATTGGACAGTGATTGTTCTGTAGGTGATTTACGGTCAGCCCTTTAATAATTGGACAGTGATTGTTCTGTAGGTGATTTACTGTCAGTCCTTTAATAATTGGATAGTGATTGTTCTGTAGGTGATTTACGGTCAGTCCTTTAATAATTGGACAGTGATTGTTCTGTAGGTGATTTACTGTCAGTCCTTTAATATTTGGATAGTGATTGTTCTGTTGGTGATTTACGGTCAGTCCTTTAATAATTGGACAGTGATTGTTCTGTAGGTAATTTACGGTCAGTCCTTTAATAATTGGATAGTGATTGTTCTGTAGGTGATTTACGGTCAGTCCTTTAATAATTGGACAGTGATTGTTCTGTAGGTGATTTACTGTCAGTCCTTTAATAATTGGATAGTGATTGTTCTGTAGGTGATTTACGGTCAGTCCTTTAATAATTGGACAGTGATTGTTCTGTAGGTGATTTACTGTCAGTCCTTTAATAATTGGACAGTGATTGTTCTGTAGGTGATTTACGGTCAGTCCTTTAATAATTGGACAGTGATTGTTCTGTAGGTGATTTACTGTCAGTCCTTTAATAATTGGACAGTGATTGTTCTGTAGGTGATTTACGGTCAGTCCTTTAATAATTGGATAGTGATTGTTCTGTAGGTGATTTACGGTCAGTCCTTTAATAATTGGACAGTGATTGTTCTGTTGGTGATTTACGGTCAGTCCTTTAATAATTGGACAGTGATTGTTCTGTAGGTGATTTACGGTCAGTCCTTTAATAATTGGACAGTGATTGTTCTGTAGGTGATTTACGGTCAGTCCTTTAATAATTGGACAGTGATTGTTCTGTAGGTGATTTACGGTCAGTCCTTTAATATTTGGATAGTGATTGTTCTGTAGGTGATTTACGGTCAGTCCTTTAATAATTGGATAGTGATTGTTCTGTAGGTGATTTACGGTCAGTCCTTTAATAATTGGACAGTGATTGTTCTGTAGGTGATTTACGGTCAGTCCTTTAATATTTGGATAGTGATTGTTCTGTAGGTGATTTACGGTCAGTCCTTTAATAATTGGACAGTGATTGTTCTGCAGGTGATTTACTGGCAGTCCTTTAATAATTGGACAGTGATTGTTCTGTAGGTGATTTACTGTCAGTCCTTTAATATTTGGATAGTGATTGTTCTGTAGGTGATTTACGGTCAGTCCTTTAATAATTGGACAGTGATTGTTCTGCAGGTGATTTACGGTCAGTCCTTTAATAATTGGACAGTGATTGTTCTGTAGGTGATTTACGGTCAGTCCTTTAATAATTGGACAGTGATTGTTCTGTAGGTGATTTACGGTCAGTCCTTTAATAATTGGACAGTGATTGTTCTGTAGGTGATTTACGGTCAGTCCTTTAATAATTGGACAGTGATTGTTCTGTAGTTGATTTACGGTCAGTCCTTTAATAATTGGACAGTGATTGTTCTGTCGGTGATTTACGGTCAGTCCTTTAATAATTGGACAGTGATTGTTCTGTCGGTGATTTACGGTCAGTCCTTTAATAATAGGATAGTGATTGTTCTGTAGGTGATTTACGGTCAGTCCTTTAATAATTGGATAGTGATTGTTCTGTATGTGATTTACGGTCAGTCCTTTAATAATTGGATAGTGATTGTTCTGTAGGTGATTTACGGTCAGTCGTTTAATAATTGGACAGTGATTGTTCTGTAGGTGATTTACGGTCAGTCCTTTAATAATTGGATAGTGATTGTTCTGTAGGTGATTTACGGTCAGTTCTTTAATAATAGGATAGTGATTGTTCTGTAGGTGATTTACGGTCAGTCCTTTAATAATTGGACAGTGATTGTTCTGTAGGTGATTTACGGTCAGTCCTTTAATAATTGGATAGTGATTGTTCTGTAGGTGATTTACGGTCATTCCTTTAATAATTGGATAGTGATTGTTCTGTAGGTGATTTACGGTCAGTCCTTTAATAATTGGACAGTGATTGTTCTGTAGGTGATTTACTGTCAGTCCTTTAATAATTGGACAGTGATTGTTCTGTAGGTGATTTACTGTCAGTCCTTTAATAATTGGACAGTGATTGTTCTGTAGGTGATTTACGGTCAGTCCTTTAATAATTGGACAGTGATTGTTCTGTAGGTGATTTACGGTCAGTCCTTTAATAATTGGACAGTGATTGTTCTGTAGGTGATTTACGGTCAGTCCTTTAATAATTGGATAGTGATTGTTCTGTAGGTGATTTGCGGTCAGTCCTTTAATAATTGGACAGTGATTGTTCTGTAGGTGATTTACAGTCAGTCCTTTAATAATTGGACAGTGATTGTTCTGTAGGTGATTTACTGTCAGTCCTTTAATAATTGGACAGTGATTGTTCTGTAGGTGATTTGCGGTCAGTCCTTTAATAATTGGACAGTGATTGTTCTGTAGGTGATTTACGGTCAGTCCTTTAATAATTGGACAGTGATTGTTCTGTAGGTGATTTACTGTCAGTCCTTTAATAATTGGACAGTGATTGTTCTGTAGGTGATTTACGGTCAGTCCTTTAATAATTGGACAGTGATTGTTCTGTAGGTGATTTACGGTCAGTCCTTTAATAATAGGACCATGATTGTTCTGTAGGTGATTTACGGTCAGTCCTTTAATAATTGGACAGTGATTGTTCTGTAGGTGATTTACGGTCAGTCCTTTAATAATTGGACAGTGATTGTTCTGTAGGTGATTTACGGTCAGTCCTTTAATAATTGGACAGTGATTGTTCTTCGGTGATTTCCGGTCAGTCCGTTAATAATTGGATAGTGATTGTTCTGTAGGTGATTTACGGTCAGTCCTTTAATAATTGGACAGTGATTGTTCTGTAGGTGATTTACGGTCAGTCCTTTAATAATTGGACAGTGATTGTTCTGTAGGTGATTTACGGTCAGTCCTTTAATAATTGGATAGTGATTGTTCTGTAGGTGATTTACAGTCAGTCCTTTAATAATTGGATAGTGATTGTTCTGTAGGTGATTTACGGTCAGTCCTTTAATAATTGGATAGTGATTGTTCTGTAGGTGATTTACAGTCAGTCCTTTAATAATTGGACAGTGATTGTTCTGTAGGTGATTTACGGTCAGTCCTTTAATAATTGGATAGTGATTGTTCTGTAGGTGATTTACAGTCAGTCCTTTAATAATTGGATAGTGATTGTTCTGTAGGTGATTTACGGTCAGTCCTTTAATAATTGGACAGTGATTGTTCTGTAGGTGATTTACTGTCAGTCCTTTAATAATTGGACAGTGATTGTTCTGTAGGTGATTTACGGTCAGTCCTTTAATAATTGGACAGTGATTGTTCTGTAGGTGATTTACGGTCAGTCCTTTAATAATAGGACCATGATTGTTCTGTAGGTGATTTACGGTCAGTCCTTTAATAATTGGACAGTGATTGTTCTGTAGGTGATTTACGGTCAGTCCTTTAATAATTGGACAGTGATTGTTCTGTAGGTGATTTACTGTCAGTCCTTTAATAATTGGACAGTGATTGTTCTGTAGGTGATTTACGGTCAGTCCTTTAATAATTGGACAGTGATTGTTCTGTAGGTGATTTACGGTCAGTCCTTTAATAATAGGACCATGATTGTTCTGTAGGTGATTTACGGTCAGTCCTTTAATAATTGGACAGTGATTGTTCTGTAGGTGATTTACGGTCAGTCCTTTAATAATTGGACAGTGATTGTTCTGTAGGTGATTTACGGTCAGTCCTTTAATAATTGGACAGTGATTGTTCTTCGGTGATTTCCGGTCAGTCCGTTAATAATTGGATAGTGATTGTTCTGTAGGTGATTTACGGTCAGTCCTTTAATAATTGGACAGTGATTGTTCTGTAGGTGATTTACGGTCAGTCCTTTAATAATTGGATAGTGATTGTTCTGTAGGTGATTTACGGTCAGTCCTTTAATAATTGGATAGTGATTGTTCTGTAGGTGATTTACAGTCAGTCCTTTAATAATTGGATAGTGATTGTTCTGTAGGTGATTTACGGTCAGTCCTTTAATAATTGGATAGTGATTGTTCTGTAGGTGATTTACAGTCAGTCCTTTAATAATTGGACAGTGATTGTTCTGTAGGTGATTTACGGTCAGTCCTTTAATAATTGGATAGTGATTGTTCTGTAGGTGATTTACAGTCAGTCCTTTAATAATTGGATAGTGATTGTTCTGTAGGTGATTTACGGTCAGTCCTTTAATAATTGGACAGTGATTGTTCTGTAGGTGATTTACTGTCAGTCCTTTAATAATTGGACAGTGATTGTTCTGTAGGTGATTTACGGTCAGTCCTTTAATAATTGGACAGTGATTGTTCTGTAGGTGATTTACGGTCAGTCCTTTAATAATAGGACCATGATTGTTCTGTAGGTGATTTACGGTCAGTCCTTTAATAATTGGACAGTGATTGTTCTGTAGGTGATTTACGGTCAGTCCTTTAATAATTGGACAGTGATTGTTCTGTAGGTGATTTACGGTCAGTCCTTTAATAATTGGACAGTGATTGTTCTTCGGTGATTTCCGGTCAGTCCGTTAATAATTGGATAGTGATTGTTCTGTAGGTGATTTACGGTCAGTCCTTTAATAATTGGACAGTGATTGTTCTGTAGGTGATTTACGGTCAGTCCTTTAATAATTGGATAGTGATTGTTCTGTAGGTGATTTACGGTCAGTCCTTTAATAATTGGATAGTGATTGTTCTGTAGGTGATTTACAGTCAGTCCTTTAATAATTGGATAGTGATTGTTCTGTAGGTGATTTACGGTCAGTCCTTTAATAATTGGACAGTGATTGTTCTGTAGGTGATTTACGGTCAGTCCTTTAATAATTGGACAGTGATTGTTCTGTAGGTGATTTACGGTCAGTCCTTTAATAATTGGATAGTGATTGTTCTGTAGGTGATTTACGGTCAGTCCTTTAATAATTGGACAGTGATTGTTCTGTAGGTGATTTACGGTCAGTCCTTTAATAATTGGACAGTGATTGTTCTGTAGGTGATTTACGGTCAGTCCTTTAATAATTGGACAGTGATTGTTCTGTAGGTGATTTACGGTCAGTCCTTTAATAATTGGACAGTGATTGTTCTGTAGGTGATTTACGGTCAGTCCTTTAATAATTGGATAGTGATTGTTCTGTAGGTGATTTACGGTCAGTCCTTTAATAATTGGACAGTGATTGTTCTGTAGGTGATTTACGGTCAGTCCTTTAATAATTGGATAGTGATTGTTCTGTAGGTGATTTACAGTCAGTCCTTTAATAATTGGACAGTGATTGTTCTGTAGGTGATTTACGGTCAGTCCTTTAATAATTGGACAGTGATTGTTCTGTAGGTGATTTACGGTCAGTCCTTTAATAATTGGACAGTGATTGTTCTGTAGGTGATTTACGGTCAGTCCTTTAATAATTGGATAGTGATTGTTCTGTAGGTGATTTACGGTCAGTCCTTTAATAATTTGACAGTGATTGTTCTGTAGGTGATTTACGGTCAGTCCTTTAATAATTGGACAGTGATTGTTCTGTAGGTGATTTACGGTCAGTCCTTTAATAATTGGACAGTGATTGTTCTGTAGGTGATTTACGGTCAGTCCTTTAATAATTGGATAGTGATTGTTCTGTAGGTGATTTACGGTCAGTCCTTTAATAATTGTATAGTGATTGTTCTGTAGGTGATTTACGGTCAGTCCTTTAATAATAGGACAGTGATTGTTCTGTAGGTGATTTACGGTCAGTCCTTTAATAATTGGACAGTGATTGTTCTGTAGGTGATTTACGGTCAGTCCTTTAATAATTGGACAGTGATTGTTCTGTAGGTGATTTACGGTCAGTCCTTTAATAATTGGACAGTGATTGTTCTGTAGGTGATTTACGGTCAGTCCTTTAATAATTGGATAGTGATTGTTCTGTAGGTGATTTACGGTCAGTCCTTTAATAATAGGACAGTGATTGTTCTGTAGGTGATTTACGGTCAGTCCTTTAATAATTGGACAGTGATTGTTCTGTAGGTGATTTACGGTCAGTCCTTTAATAATTGGACAGTGATTGTTCTGTAGGTGATTTACGGTCAGTCCTTTAATAATTGGACAGTGATTGTTCTGTAGGTGATTTACGGTCAGTCCTTTAATAATTGGATAGTGATTGTTCTGTAGGTGATTTACGGTCAGTCCTTTAATAATTGGACAGTGATTGTTCTGTAGGTGATTTACGGTCAGTCCTTTAATAATTGGATAGTGATTGTTCTGTAGGTGATTTACGGTCAGTCCTTTAATAATTGGATAGTGATTGTTCTGTAGGTGATTTACGGTCAGTCCTTTAATAATTGGACAGTGATTGTTCTGTAGGTGATTTACGGTCAGTCCTTTAATAATTGGACAGTGATTGTTCTGTAGGTGATTTACGGTCAGTCCTTTAATAATTGGACAGTGATTGTTCTGTAGGTGATTTACGGTCAGTCCTTTAATAATTGGACAGTGATTGTTCTGTAGGTGATTTACGGTCAGTCCTTTAATAATTGGACAGTGATTGTTCTGTAGGTGATTTACGGTCAGTCCTTTAATAATTGGACAGTGATTGTTCTGTAGGTGATTTACGGTCAGTCCTTTAATAATTGGATAGTGATTGTTCTGTAGGTGATTTACGGTCAGTCCTTTAATAATTGGATAGTGATTGTTCTGTAGGTGATTTACGGTCAGTCCTTTAATAATTGGACAGTGATTGTTCTGTAGGTGATTTACGGTCAGTCCTTTAATAATTGGACAGTGATTGTTCTGTAGGTGATTTACGGTCAGTCCTTTAATAATTAGACAGTGATTGTTCTGTAGGTGATTTACGGTCAGTCCTTTAATAATTGGACAGTGATTGTTCTGTAGGTGATTTACGGTCAGTCCTTTAATAATTGGATAGTGATTGTTCTGTAGGTGATTTACGGTCAGTCCTTTAATAATTGGACAGTGATTGTTCTGTAGGTGATTTACGGTCAGTCCTTTAATAATTGGACAGTGATTGTTCTGTAGGTGATTTACGGTCCGTCCATTAATAATTGACAGTGATTGTTCTGTAGGTGATTTACGGTCAGTCCTTTAATAATTGGATAGTGATTGTTCTGTAGGTGATTTACGGTCAGTCCTTTAATAATTGGACAGTGATTGTTCTGTAGGTGATTTACGGTCAGTCCTTTAATAATTGGACAGTGATTGTTCTGTAGGTGATTTACGGTCAGTCCTTTAATAATTGTACAGTGATTGTTCTGTCGGTGATTTACAGTCAGTCCTTTAATAATTGGACAGTGATTGTTCTGTAGGTGATTTACGGTCAGTCCTTTAATAATTGGACAGTGATTGTTCTGTAGGTGATTTACTGTCAGTCCTTTAATAATTGGATAGTGATTGTTCTGTAGGTGATTTACGGTCAGTCCTTTAATAATTGGATAGTGATTGTTCTGTAGGTGATTTACGGTCAGTCCTTTAATAATTGGACAGTGATTGTTCTGTAGGTGATTTACGGTCAGTCCTTTAATAATTGGATAGTGATTGTTCTGTAGGTGATTTACGGTCAGTCCTTTAATAATTGGATAGTGATTGTTCTGTATGTGATTTACGGTCAGTCCTTTAATAATTGGACAGTGATTGTTCTGTATGTGATTTACGGTCAGTCCTTTAATAATTGGACAGTGATTGTTCTGTAGGTGATTTACGGTCAGTCCTTTAATAATTGGACAGTGATTGTTCTGTAGGTGATTTACTGTCAGTCCTTTAATAATTGGACAGTGATTGTTCTGTATGTGATTTACGGTCAGTCCTTTAATAATTGGACAGTGATTGTTCTGTAGGTGATTTACGGTCAGTCCTTTAATAATTGGATAGTGATTGTTCTGTAGGTGATTTACGGTCAGTCCTTTAATAATTGGACAGTGATTGTTCTGTAGGTGATTTACGGTCAGTCCTTTAATAATTGGACAGTGATTGTTCTGTAGGTGATTTACGGTCAGTCCTTTAATAATTGGACAGTGATTGTTCTGTAGGTGATTTACGGTCAGTCCTTTAATAATTGGACAGTGATTGTTCTGTATGTGATTTACGGTCAGTCCTTTAATAATTGGACAGTGATTGTTCTGTAGGTGATTTACGGTCAGTCCTTTAATAATTGGACAGTGATTGTTCTGTAGGTGATTTACAGTCAGTCCTTTAATAATTGGACAGTGATTGTTCTGTAGGTGATTTACGGTCAGTCCTTTAATAATTGGACAGTGATTGTTCTGTAGGTGATTTACTGTCAGTCCTTTAATAATTGGATAGTGATTGTTCTGTAGGTGATTTACGGTCAGTCCTTTAATAATTGGACAGTGATTGTTCTGTAGGTGATTTACGGTCAGTCCTTTAATAATTGGACAGTGATTGTTCTGTAGGTGATTTACGGTCAGTCCTTTAATAATTGGACAGTGATTGTTCTGTAGGTGATTTACGGTCAGTCCTTTAATAATTGTATAGTGATTGTTCTGTAGGTGATTTACGGTCAGTCCTTTAATAATTGGATAGTGATTGTTCTGTAGGTGATTTACGGTCAGTCCTTTAATAATAGGACAGTGATTGTTCTGTAGGTGATTTACAGTCAGTCCTTTAATAATTGGACAGTGATTGTTCTGTAGGTGATTTACAGTCAGTCCTTTAATAATTGGATAGTGATTGTTCTGTAGGTGATTTACGGTCAGTCCTTTAATAATTGGATAGTGATTGTTCTGTAGGTGATTTACGGTCAGTCCTTTAATAATTGGACAGTGATTGTTCTGTAGGTGATTTACGGTCAGTCCTTTAATAATTGGATAGTGATTGTTCTGTAGGTGATTTACGGTCAGTCCTTTAATAATTGGATAGTGATTGTTCTGTAGGTGATTTACGGTCAGTCCTTTAATAATTGGATAGTGATTGTTCTGTAGGTGATTTACGGTCAGTCCTTTAATAATTGGACAGTGATTGTTCTGTAGGTGATTTACGGTCAGTCCTTTAATAATTGGACAGTGATTGTTCTGTAGGTGATTTACGGTCAGTCCTTTAATAATTGGATAGTGATTGTTCTGTAGGTGATTTACGGTCAGTCCTTTAATAATTGGACAGTGATTGTTCTGTAGGTGATTTACAGTCAGTCCTTTAATAATTGGACAGTGATTGTTCTGTAGGTGATTTACGGTCAGTCCTTTAATAATTGGATAGTGATTGTTCTGTAGGTGATTTACAGTCAGTCCTTTAATAATTGGATAGTGATTGTTCTGTAGGTGATTTACGGTCAGTCCTTTAATAATTGGATAGTGATTGTTCTGTAGGTGATTTACGGTCAGTCCTTTAATAATTGGATAGTGATTGTTCTGTAGGTGATTTACGGTCAGTCCTTTAATAATTGGACAGTGATTGTTCTGTAGGTGATTTACGGTCAGTCCTTTAATAATTGGACAGTGATTGTTCTGTAGGTGATTTACGGTCAGTCCTTTAATAATTGGATAGTGATTGTTCTGTAGGTGATTTACGGTCAGTCCTTTAATAATTGGACAGTGATTGTTCTGTAGGTGATTTACGGTCAGTCCTTTAATAATTGGACAGTGATTGTTCTGTAGGTGATTTACGGTCAGTCCTTTAATAATTGGATAGTGATTGTTCTGTAGGTGATTTACGGTCAGTCCTTTAATAATTGGACAGTGATTGTTCTGTAGGTGACTTACGGTCAGTCCTTTAATAATTGGATAGTGATTGTTCTGTAGGTGATTTACAGTCAGTCCTTTAATAATTGGACAGTGATTGTTCTGTAGGTGATTTACGGTCAGTCCTTTAATAATTGGATAGTGATTGTTCTGTAGGTGATTTACGGTCAGTCCTTTAATAATTGGATAGTGATTGTTCTGTAGGTGATTTACGGTCAGTCCTTTAATAATTGGATAGTGATTGTTCTGTAGGTGATTTACGGTCAGTCCTTTAATAATTGGATAGTGATTGTTCTGTAGGTGATTTACGGTCAGTCCTTTAATAATTGGATAGTGATTGTTCTGTAGGTGATTTACGGTCAGTCCTTTAATAATTGGACAGTGATTGTTCTGTAGGTGATTTACGGTCAGTCCTTTAATAATTGGACAGTGATTGTTCTGTAGGTGATTTACGGTCAGTCCTTTAATAATTGGATAGTGATTGTTCTGTAGGTGATTTACGGTCAGTCCTTTAATAATTGGACAGTGATTGTTCTGTAGGTGATTTACGGTCAGTCCTTTAATAATTGGATAGTGATTGTTCTGTAGGTGATTTACGGTCAGTCCTTTAATAATTGGACAGTGATTGTTCTGTAGGTGATTTACGGTCAGTCCTTTAATAATTGGATAGTGATTGTTCTGTAGGTGATTTACAGTCAGTCCTTTAATAATTGGACATTGATTGTTCTGTAGGTGATTTACGGTCAGTCCTTTAATAATTGGACAGTGATTGTTCTGTAGGTGATTTACAGTCAGTCCTTTAATAATTGGATAGTGATTGTTCTGTAGGTGATTTACGGTCAGTCCTTTAATAATTGGACAGTGATTGTTCTGTAGGTGATTTACGGTCAGTCCTTTAATAATTGGACAGTGATTGTTCTGTAGGTGATTTACGGTCAGTCCTTTAATAATTGGACAGTGATTGTTCTGTAGGTGATTTACAGTCAGTCCTTTAATAATTGGATAGTGATTGTTCTGTAGGTGATTTACGGTCAGTCCTTTAATAATTGGACAGTGATTGTTCTGTAGGTGATTTACGGTCAGTCCTTTAATAATTGGACTGTGATTGTTCTGTAGGTGATTTACGGTCAGTCCTTTAATAATTGGACAGTGATTGTTCTGTAGGTGATTTACGGTCAGTCCTTTAATAATTGGACAGTGATTGTTCTGTAGGTGATTTACAGTCAGTCCTTTAATAATTGGATAGTGATTGTTCTGTAGGTGATTTACGGTCAGTCCTTTAATAATTGGACAGTGATTGTTCTGTAGGTGATTTACGGTCAGTCCTTTAATAATTGGACAGTGATTGTTCTGTAGGTGATTTACGGTCAGTCCTTTAATAATTGGACAGTGATTGTTCTGTAGGTGATTTACAGTCAGTCCTTTAATAATTGGATAGTGATTGTTCTGTAGGTGATTTACGGTCAGTCCTTTAATAATTGGACAGTGATTGTTCTGTAGGTGATTTACGGTCAGTCCTTTAATAATTGGACAGTGATTGTTCTGTAGGTGATTTACGGTCAGTCCTTTAATAATTGGACAGTGATTGTTCTGTAGGTGATTTACGGTCAGTCCTTTAATAATAGGACAGTGATTGTTCTGTAGGTGATTTACGGTCAGTCCTTTAATAATTGGACAGTGATTGTTCTGTAGGTGATTTACGGTCAGTCCTTTAATAATTGGATAGTGATTGTTCTGTAGGTGATTTACAGTCAGTCCTTTAATAATTGGATAGTGATTGTTCTGTAGGTGATTTACGGTCAGTCCTTTAATAATTGGATAGTGATTGTTCTGTAGGTGATTTACGGTCAGTCCTTTAATAATTGGATAGTGATTGTTCTGCAGGTGATTCACGGTCAGTCCTTTAATAATTGGACAGTGATTGTTCTGTAGGTGATTTACGGTCAGACCTTTAATAATTGGATAGTGATTGTTCTGTAGGTGATTTACAGTCAGTCCTTTAATAATTGGATAGTGATTGTTCTGTAGGTGATTTACAGTCAGTCCTTTAATAATTGGATAGTGATTGTTCTGTAGGTGATTTACAGTCAGTCCTTTAATAATTGGACAGTGATTGTTCTGTAGGTGATTTACGGTCAGACCTTTAATAATTGGACAGTGATTGTTCTGTAGGTGATTTACGGTCAGTCCTTTAATAATTGGACAGTGATTGTTCTGTAGGTGATTTACGGTCAGTCCTTTAATAATTGGACAGTGATTGTTCTGTAGGTGATTTACGGTCAGTCCTTTAATAATTGGATAGTGATTGTTCTGTAGGTGATTTACAGTCAGTCCTTTAATAATTGGACAGTGATTGTTCTGTAGGTGATTTACGGTCAGACCTTTAATAATTGGACAGTGATTGTTCTGTAGGTGATTTACGGTCAGTCCTTTAATAATTGGACAGTGATTGTTCTGTAGGTGACTTACGGTCAGTCCTTTAATAATTGGATAGTGATTGTTCTGTAGGTGATTTACAGTCAGTCCTTTAATAATTGGACAGTGATTGTTCTGTAGGTGATTTACGGTCAGTCCTTTAATAATTGGATAGTGATTGTTCTGTAGGTGAATTACGGTCAGTCCTTTAATAATTGGATAGTGATTGTTCTGTAGGTGATTTACGGTCAGTCCTTTAATAATTGGATAGTGATTGTTCTGTAGGTGATTTACGGTCAGTCCTTTAATAATTGGATAGTGATTGTTCTGTAGGTGATTTACGGTCAGTCCTTTAATAATTGGATAGTGATTGTTCTGTAGGTGATTTACGGTCAGTCCTTTAATAATTGGACAGTGATTGTTCTGTAGGTGATTTACAGTCAGTCCTTTAATAATTGGATAGTGATTGTTCTGTAGGTGATTTACGGTCAGTCCTTTAATAATTGGACAGTGATTGTTCTGTAGGTGATTTACGGTCAGTCCTTTAATAATTGGACAGTGATTGTTCTGTAGGTGATTTACGGTCAGTCCTTTAATAATTGGATAGTGATTGTTCTGTAGGTGATTTACGGTCAGTCCTTTAATAATTGGATAGTGATTGTTCTGTAGGTGATTTACGGTCAGTCCTTTAATAATTGGATAGTGATTGTTCTGTAGGTGATTTACGGTCAGTCCTTTAATAATTGGACAGTGATTGTTCTGTAGGTGATTTACGGTCAGTCCTTTAATAATTGGATAGTGATTGTTCTGTAGGTGATTTACGGTCAGTCCTTTAATAATTGGATAGTGATTGTTCTGTAGGTGATTTACGGTCAGTCCTTTAATAATTGGATAGTGATTGTTCTGTAGGTGATTTACGGTCAGTCCTTTAATAATTGGACAGTGATTGTTCTGTAGGTGATTTACGGTCAGTCCTTTAATAATTGGATAGTGATTGTTCTGTAGGTGATTTACGGTCAGTCCTTTAATAATTGGATAGTGATTGTTCTGTAGGTGATTTACGGTCAGTCCTTTAATAATTGGACAGTGATTGTTCTGTAGGTGATTTACGGTCAGTCCTTTAATAATTGGATAGTGATTGTTCTGTAGGTGATTTACGGTCAGTCCTTTAATAATTGGATAGTGATTGTTCTGTAGGTGATTTACGGTCAGTCCTTTAATAATTGGACAGTGATTGTTCTGTAGGTGATTTACGGTCAGTCCTTTAATAATTGGATAGTGATTGTTCTGTAGGTGATTTACGGTCAGTCCTTTAATAATTGGATAGTGATTGTTCTGTAGGTGATTTACGGTCAGTCCTTTAATAATTGGACAGTGATTGTTCTGTAGGTGATTTACAGTCAGTCCTTTAATAATAGGACAGTGATTGTTCTGTAGGTGATTTACGGTCAGTCCTTTAATAATTGGATAGTGATTGTTCTGTAGGTGATTTACGGTCAGTCCTTTAATAATAGGACAGTGATTGTTCTGTAGGTGATTTACGGTCAGTCCTTTAATAATTGGACAGTGATTGTTCTGTAGGTGATTTACAGTCAGTCCTTTAATAATTGGACAGTGATTGTTCTGTAGGTGATTTACGGTCAGTCCTTTAATAATTGGATAGTGATTGTTCTGTAGGTGATTTACGGTCAGTCCTTTAATAATTGTATAGTGATTGTTCTGTAGGTGATTTACGGTCAGTCCTTTAATAATTGGATAGTGATTGTTCTGTAGGTGATTTACGGTCAGTCCTTTAATAATAGGACAGTGATTGTTCTGTAGGTGATTTACGGTCGGTCCTTTAATAATTGGACAGTGATTGTTCTGTCGGTGATTTACGGTCAGTCCTTTAATAATTAGACAGTGATTGTTCTGTCGGTGATTTACGGTCAGTCCTTTAATAATTGGACAGTGATTGTTCTGTAGGTGATTTACGGTCAGTCCTTTAATAATTGGATAGTGATTGTTCTGTAGGTGATTTACGGTCAGTCCTTTAATAATTGGATAGTGATTGTTCTGTAGGTGATTTACGGTCAGTCCTTTAATAATTGGATAGTGATTGTTCTGTAGGTGATTTACGGTCAGTCCTTTAATAATAGGACAGTGATTGTTCTGTAGGTGATTTACGGTCAGTCCTTTAATAATTGGACAGTGATTGTTCTGTAGGTGATTTACAGTCAGTCCTTTAATAATTGGACAGTGATTGTTCTGTAGGTGATTTACGGTCAGTCCTTTAATAATAGGACAGTGATTGTTCTGTAGGTGATTTACGGTCAGTCCTTTAATAATTGGATAGTGATTGTTCTGTAGGTGATTTACGGTCAGTCCTTTAATAATAGGACAGTGATTGTTCTGTAGGTGATTTACGGTCAGTCCTTTAATAATAGGACAGTGATTGTTCTGTAGGTGATTTACGGTCAGTCCTTTAATAATTGGATAGTGATTGTTCTGTAGGTGATTTACGGTCAGTCCTTTAATAATTGGATAGTGATTGTTCTGTAGGTGATTTACGGTCAGTCCTTTAATAATAGGACAGTGATTGTTCTGTAGGTGATTTACGGTCAGTCCTTTAATAATTGGACAGTGATTGTTCTGTAGGTGATTTACGGTCAGTCCTTTAATAATTGGACAGTGATTGTTCTGTAGGTGATTTACAGTCAGTCCTTTAATAATTGGACAGTGATTGTTCTGTAGGTGATTTACGGTCAGTCCTTTAATAATTGGATAGTGATTGTTCTGTAGGTGATTTACGGTCAGTCCTTTAATAATTGGATAGTGATTGTTCTGTAGGTGATTTACGGTCAGTCCTTTAATAATTGGACAGTGATTGTTCTGTAGTTGATTTACGGTCAGTCCTTTAATAATTGGACAGTGATTGTTCTGTAGGTGATTTACGGTCAGTCCTTTAATAATTGGACAGTGATTGTTCTGTAGGTGATTTACGGTCAGTCCTTTAATAATTGGACAGTGATTGTTCTGTAGGTGATTTACGGTCAGTCCTTTAATAATTGGACAGTGATTGTTCTGTAGGTGATTTACGGTCAGTCCTTTAATAATTGGATAGTGATTGTTCTGTCGGTGATTTACGGTCAGTCCTTTAATAATTGGACAGTGATTGTTCTGTAGGTGATTTACGGTCAGTCCTTTAATAATTGGACAGTGATTGTTCTGTAGGTGATTTACGGTCAGTCCTTTAATAATTGGACAGTGATTGTTCTGTAGGTGATTTACGGTCAGTCCTTTAATAATTGGACAGTGATTGTTCTGTAGGTGATTTACGGTCAGTCCTTTAATAATTGGACAGTGATTGTTCTGTAGGTGATTTACGGTCAGTCCTTTAATAATTGGACAGTGATTGTTCTGTAGGTGATTTACGGTCAGTCCTTTAATAATTGGATAGTGATTGTTCTGTAGGTGATTTACGGTCAGTCCTTTAATAATTGGACAGTGATTGTTCTGTAGGTGATTTACGGTCAGTCCTTCAATAATTGGACAGTGATTGTTCTGTAGGTGATTTACGGTCAGTCCTTTAATAATTGGATAGTGATTGTTCTGTAGGTGATTTACGGTCAGTCCTTTAATAATTGGACAGTGATTGTTCTGTAGGTGATTTACGGTCAGTCCTTTAATAATTGGACAGTGATTGTTCTGTAGGTGATTTACGGTCAGTCCTTTAATAATTGGACAGTGATTGTTCTGTAGGTGATTTACGGTCAGTCCTTTAATAATTGGATAGTGATTGTTCTGTAGGTGATTTACGGTCAGTCCTTTAATAATTGGACAGTGATTGTTCTGTAGGTGATTTACGGTCAGTCCTTTAATAATTGGATAGTGATTGTTCTGTAGGTGATTTACGGTCAGTCCTTTAATAATTGGATAGTGATTGTTCTGTATGTGATTTACGGTCAGTCCTTTAATAATTGGACAGTGATTGTTCTGTCGGTGATTTACGGTCAGTCCTTTAATAATTGGACAGTGATTGTTCTGTAGGTGATTTACGGTCAGTCCTTTAATAATTGGATAGTGATTGTTCTGTAGGTGATTTACGGTCAGTCCTTTAATAATTGGATAGTGATTGTTCTGTAGGTGATTTACGGTCAGTCCTTTAATAATTGGATAGTGATTGTTCTGTATGTGATTTACGGTCAGTCCTTTAATAATTGGACAGTGATTGTTCTGTCGGTGATTTACGGTCAGTCCTTTAATAATTGGACAGTGATTGTTCTGTAGGTGATTTACGGTCAGTCCTTTAATAATTGGACAGTGATTGTTCTGTAGGTGATTTACGGTCAGTCCTTTAATAATTGGACAGTGATTGTTCTGTAGGTGATTTACGGTCAGTCCTTTAATAATTGGACAGTGATTGTTCTGTAGGTGATTTACGGTCAGTCCTTTAATAATTGGACAGTGATTGTTCTGTAGGTGATTTACGGTCAGTCCTTTAATAATTGGATAGTGATTGTTCTGTAGGTGATTTACGGTCAGTCCTTTAATAATTGGATAGTGATTGTTCTGTAGGTGATTTACGGTCAGTCCTTTAATAATTGGACAGTGATTGTTCTGTAGGTGATTTACGGTCAGTCCTTTAATAATTGGACAGTGATTGTTCTGTAGGTGATTTACGGTCAGTCCTTTAATAATTGGACAGTGATTGTTCTGTAGGTGATTTACGGTCAGTCCTTTAATAATTGGATAGTGATTGTTCTGTAGGTGATTTACGGTCAGTCCTTTAATAATTGGACAGTGATTGTTCTGTAGGTGATTTACGGTCAGTCCTTTAATAATTGGATAGTGATTGTTCTGTAGGTGATTTACGGTCAGTCCTTTAATAATTGGATAGTGATTGTTCTGTAGGTGATTTACGGTCAGTCCTTTAATAATTGGACAGTGATTGTTCTGTAGGTGATTTACGGTCAGTCCTTTAATAATTGGACAGTGATTGTTCTGGAGGTGATTTACGGTCAGTCCTTTAATAATTGTATAGTGATTGTTCTGTAGGTGATTTACGGTCAGTCCTTTAATAATTGGACAGTGATTGTTCTGTCGGTGATTTACGGTCAGTCCTTTAATAATTGGACAGTGATTGTTCTGTAGGTGATTTACGGTCAGTCCTTTAATAATTGGACAGTGATTGTTCTGTAGGTGATTTACGGTCAGTCCTTTAATAATTGGACAGTGATTGTTCTGTAGGTGATTTACGGTCAGTCCTTTAATAATTGGACAGTGATTGTTCTGTAGGTGATTTACGGTCAGTCCTTTAATAATTGGATAGTGATTGTTCTGTAGGTGATTTACGGTCAGTCCTTTAATAATTGGACAGTGATTGTTCTGTAGGTGATTTACGGTCAGTCCTTTAATAATTGGACAGTGATTGTTCTGTAGGTGATTTACGGTCAGTCCTTTAATAATTGGACAGTGATTGTTCTGTAGGTGATTTACGGTCAGTCCTTTAATAATTGGACAGTGATTGTTCTGTAGCTGATTTACGGTCAGTCCTTTAATACTTGGACAGTGATTGTTCTGTAGGTGATTTACGGTCAGTCCTTTAATAATTGGACAGTGATTGTTCTGTCGGTGATTTACTGTCAGTCCTTTAATAATTGGACAGTGATTGCTCTGTAGGTGATTTACGGTCAGTCCTTTAATAATTGGACAGTGATTGTTCTGTAGGTGATTTACGGTCAGTCCTTTAATAATTGGACAGTGATTGTTCTGTAGGTGATTTACGGTCAGTCCTTTAATAATTGGACAGTGATTGTTCTGTAGGTGATTTACGGTCAGTCCTTTAATAATTGGACAGTGATTGTTCTGTTGGTGATTTACGGTCAGTACTTTAATAATTGGACAGTGACTGTTCTGTAGGTGATTTACGGTCAGTCCTTTAATAATTGGACAGTGATTGTTCTGTAGGTGATTTACGGTCAGTCCTTTAATAATTGGATAGTGATTGTTCTGCAGGTGATTTACGGTCAGTCCTTTAATAATTGGACAGTGATTGTTCTGTAGGTGATTTATGGTCAGTCCTTTAATAATTGGACAGTGATTGTTCTGTAGGTGATTTACGGTCAGTACTTTAATAATTGGACAGTGATTGTTCTGTAGGTGATTTACGGTCAGTCCTTTAATAATTGGATAGTGATTGTTCTGCAGGTGATTTACGGTCAGTCCTTTAATAATTGGACAGTGATTGTTCTGTAGGTGATTTACAGTCAGTCCTTTAATAATTGGACAGTGATTGTTCTGTAGGTGATTTACAGTCAGTCCTTTAATAATTGGACAGTGATTGTTCTGTAGGTGATTTACAGTCAGTCCTTTAATAATTGGACAGTGATTGTTCTGTAGGTGATTTACAGTCAGTCCTTTAATAATTGGACAGTGATTGTTCTGTTGGTGATTTACAGTCAGTCCTTTAATGATTGGACAGTGATTGTTCTGTAGGTGATTTACAGTCAGTCCTTTAATAATTGGACAGTGATTGTTCTGTTGGTGATTTACGGTCAGTACTTTAATAATTGGACAGTGACTTTTCTGTAGGTGATTTACGGTCAGTCCTTTAATAATTGGACAGTGATTGTTCTGTAGGTGATTTACAGTCAGTCCTTTAATAATTGGACAGTGATTGTTCTGTAGGTGATTTACAGTCAGTCCTTTAATAATTGGACAGTGATTGTTCTGTAGGTGATTTACAGTCAGTCCTTTAATAATTGGACAGTGATTGTTCTGTTGGTGATTTACGGTCAGTACTTTAATAATTGGACAGTGACTTTTCTGTAGGTGATTTACGGTCAGTCCTTTAATAATTGGACAGTGATTGTTCTGTAGGTGATTTACGGTCAGTCCTTTAATAATTGGACAGTGATTGTTCTGTAGGTGATTTACGGTCAGTCCTTTAATAATTGGACAGTGATTGTTCTGTAGGTGATTTACGGTCAGTCCTTTAATAATTGGACAGTGATTGTTCTGTAGGTGATTTACGGTCAGTCCTTTAATAATTGGACAGTGATTGTTCTGTAGGTGATTTACGGTCAGTCCTTTAATAATTGGAGAGTGATTGTTCTGTAGGTGATTTACGGTCAGTCCTTTAATAATTGTATAGTGATTGTTCTGTAGGTGATTTACGGTCAGTCCTTTAATAATTGGACAGTGATTGTTCTGTCGGTGATTTACGGTCAGTCCTTTAATAATTGTATAGTGATTGTTCTGTAGGTCATTTACGGTCAGTCCTTTAATAATTGGACAGTGATTGTTCTGTAGGTGATTTACGGTCAGTCCTTTAATAATTGGAGAGTGATTGTTCTGTAGGTGATTTATGGTCAGTCCTTTAATAATTGGACAGTGATTGTTCTGTAGGTGATTTACGGTCAGTCCTTTAATAATTGTATAGTGATTGTTCTGTAGGTGATTTACGGTCAGTCCTTTAATAATTGGAGAGTGATTGTTCTGTAGGTGATTTATGGTCAGTCCTTTAATAATTGGACAGTGATTGTTCTGTAGGTGATTTACGGTCAGTCCTTTAATAATTGTATAGTGATTGTTCTGTAGGTCATTTACGGTCAGTCCTTTAATAATTGGACAGTGATTGTTCTGTAGGTGATTTACGGTCAGTCCTTTAATAATTGTATAGTGATTGTTCTGTAGGTCATTTACGGTCAGTCCTTTAATAATTGGAGAGTGATTGTTCTGTAGGTGATTTACGGTCAGTCCTTTAATAATTGTATAGTGATTGTTCTGTAGGTGATTTATGGTCAGTCCTTTAATAATTGGACAGTGATTGTTCTGTCGGTGATTTACGGTCAGTCCTTTAATAATTGTATAGTGATTGTTCTGTAGGTCATTTACGGTCAGTCCTTTAATAATTGGACAGTGATTGTTCTGTAGGTGATTTACGGTCAGTCCTTTAATAATTGGACAGTGATTGTTCTGTAGGTGATTTACGGTCAGTCCTTTAATAATTGGACAGTGATTGTTCTGCAGGTGATTTACGGTCAGTCCTTTAATAATTGGATAGTGATTGTTCTGTAGGTGATTTACGGTCAGTCCTTTAATAATTGGACAGTGATTGTTCTGTAGGTGATTTACGGTCAGTCCTTTAATAATTGGATAGTGATTGTTCTGTCGGTGATTTACGGTCAGTCCTTTAATAATTGGATAGTGATTGTTCTGTAGGTGATTTACAGTCAGTCCTTTAATAATTGGACAGTGATTGTTCTGTAGGTGATTTACGGTCAGTCCTTTAATAATTGGACAGTGATTGTTCTGTAGGTGATTTCTGGTCAGTCCTTTAATAATTGGACAGTGATTGTTCTGTAGGTGATTTACGGTCAGTCCTTTAATAATTGGATAGTGATTGTTCTGTAGGTGATTTATGGTCAGTCCTTTAATAATTAGACAGTGATTGTTCTGTAGGTGATTTACGGTCAGTCCTTTAATAATTGGACAGTGATTGTTCTGTAGGTGATTTATGGTCAGTCCTTTAATAATTGGACAGTGATTGTTCTGTAGGTGATTTACGGTCAGTCCTTTAATAATTAGACAGTGATTGTTCTGTAGGTGATTTACGGTCAGTCCTTTAATAAATGGACAGTGATTGTTCTGTAGGTGATTTACGGTCAGTCCTTTAATAATTGGACAGTGATTGTTCTGTAGGTGATTTACGGTCAGTCCTTTAATAATTGGACAGTGATTGTTCTGTAGGTGATTTACGGTCAGTCCTTTAATAATTGGATAGTGATTGTTCTGTAGGTGATTTATGGTCAGTCCTTTAATAATTAGACAGTGATTGTTCTGTAGGTGATTTACGGTCAGTCCTTTAATAATTAGACAGTGATTGTTCTGTAGGTGATTTACGGTCAGTCCTTTAATAAATGGACAGTGATTGTTCTGTAGGTGATTTACGGTCAGTCCTTTAATAATTGGACAGTGATTGTTCTGCAGGTGATTTACGGTCAGTCCTTTAATAATTGGACAGTGATTGTTCTGTAGGTGATTTACGGTCAGTCCTTTAATAATAGGACAGTGATTGTTCTGTAGGTGATTTACGGTCAGTCCTTTAATAATTGGACAGTGATTGTTCTGTAGGTGATTTACGGTCAGTCCTTTAATAAATGGACAGTGATTGTTCTGTAGTTGATTTACGGTCAGTCCTTTAATAATTGGACAGTGATTGTTCTGTAGGTGATTTACGGTCAGTCCTTTAATAATTGGATAGTGATTGTTCTGTAGGTGATTTACGGTCAGTCCTTTAATAATTGGATAGTGATTGTTCTGTAGGTGATTTACGGTCAGTCCTTTAATAATTGGACAGTGATTGTTCTGTAGGTGATTTACGGTCAGTCCTTTAATAATTGGATAGTGATTGTTCTGTAGGTGATTTACGGTCAGTCCTTTAATAATTGGACAGTGATTGTTCTGTAGGTGATTTACGGTCAGTCCTTTAATAATTGGACAGTGATTGTTCTGTCGGTGATTTACGGTCAGTCCTTTAATAATTGACAGTGATTGTTCTGTAGGTGATTTACGGTCAGTCCTTTAATAATTGGATAGTGATTGTTCTGTAGGTGATTTACGGTCAGTCCTTTAATAATTGACAGTGATTGTTCTGTAGGTGATTTACGGTCAGTCCTTTAATAATTGGACAGTGATTGTTCTGTAGGTGATTTACGGTCAGTCCTTTAATAATTGGATAGTGATTGTTCTGTAGGTGATTTACGGTCAGTCCTTTAATAATTGGACAGTGATTGTTCTGTAGGTGATTTACGGTCAGTCCTTTAATAATTGGACAGTGATTGTTCTGTAGGTGATTTACGGTCAGTCCTTTAATAATTGGACAGTGATTGTTCTGTAGGTGATTTACGGTCAGTCCTTTAATAATTGGATAGTGATTGTTCTGTAGGTGATTTACGGTCAGTCCTTTAATAATTGGACAGTGATTGTTCTGTAGGTGATTTACGGTCAGTCCTTTAATAATTGGATAGTGATTGTTCTGTAGGTGATTTACGGTCAGTCCTTTAATAATTGGATAGTGATTGTTCTGTAGGTGATTTACGGTCAGTCCTTTAATAATTGGACAGTGATTGTTCTGTAGGTGATTTACGGTCAGTCCTTTAATAATTGGACAGTGATTGTTCTGTTGGTGATTTACGGTCAGTCCTTTAATAATTGGATAGTGATTGTTCTGTAGGTGATTTACGGTCAGTCCTTTAATAATTGGATAGTGATTGTTCTGTAGGTGATTTACGGTCAGTCCTTTAATAATTGGATAGTGATTGTTCTGTAGGTGATTTACGGTCAGTCCTTTAATAATTGGACAGTGATTGTTCTGTAGGTGATTTACGGTCAGTCCTTTAATAATTGGATAGTGATTGTTCTGTAGGTGATTTACGGTCAGTCCTTTAATAATTGGACAGTGATTGTTCTGTAGGTGATTTACGGTCAGTCCTTTAATAATTGGATAGTGATTGTTCTGTAGGTGATTTACAGTCATTCCTTTAATAATAGGACAGTGATTGTTCTGTTGGTGATTTACAGTCAGTCCTTTAATAATTGGACAGTGATTGTTCTGTTGGTGATTTACAGTCAGTCCTTTAATAATTGGATAGTGATTGTTCTGTAGGTGATTTACGGTCAGTCCTTTAATAATTGGACAGTGATTGTTCTGTAGGTGATTTACGTTCAGTCCTTTAATAATTGGACAGTGATTGTTCTGTAGGTGATTTACGGTCAGTCCTTTAATAATTGGATAGTGATTGTTCTGTAGGTGATTTACGGTCAGTCCTTTAATAATTGGATAGTGATTGTTCTGTTGGTGATTTACAGTCAGTCCTTTAATAATTGGATAGTG
Organism: Heterodontus francisci; assembly: GCF_036365525.1. NCBI lineage: Eukaryota > Metazoa > Chordata > Chondrichthyes > Heterodontiformes > Heterodontidae > Heterodontus > Heterodontus francisci. The sequence goes on along the minus strand of NW_027140421.1, from coordinate 571,193 downwards.
ATTGTTCTGTAGGTGATTTACGGTCAGTCCTTTAATAATTGGATAGTGATTGTTCTGTAGGTGATTTACGTTCAGTCCTTTAATAATTGGATAGTGATTGTTCTGTAGGTGATTTACGTTCAGTCCTTTAATAATTGGACAGTGATTGTTCTGTAGGTGATTTACGGTCAGTCCTTTAATAACTGGACAGTGATTGTTCTGTAGGTGATTTACAGTCAGTCCTTTAATAATTGGACAGTGATTGTTCTGTAGGTGATTTACGTTCATTCCTTTAATAATTGGACAGTGATTGTTCTGTAGGTGATTTACGTTCAGTCCTTTAATAATTGGACAGTGATTGTTCTGTAGGTGATTTACGTTCAGTCCTTTAATAATTGGACAGTGATTGTTCTGTAGGTGATTTACGGTCAGTCCTTTAATAATTGGATAGTGATTGTTCTGTTGGTGATTTACAGTCAGTCCTTTAATAATTGGATAGTGATTGTTCTGTAGGTGATTTACGGTCAGTCCTTTAATAATTGGACAGTGATTGTTCTGTAGGTGATTTACGTTCATTCCTTTAATAATTGGATAGTGATTGTTCTCTAGGTGATTTACGGTCAGTCCTTTAATAATTGGATAGTGATTGTTCTGTAGGTGATTTACGGTCAGTCCTTTAATAATTGGACAGTGATTGTTCTGTAGGTGATTTACGGTCAGTCCTTTAATAATTGGACAGTGATTGTTCTGTAGGTGATTTACAGTCAGTCCTTTAATAATTGGATAGTGATTGTTCTGTAGGTGATTTACGGTCAGTCCTTTAATAATTGGACAGTGATTGTTCTGTAGGTGATTTACGTTCATTCCTTTAATAATTGGATAGTGATTGTTCTCTAGGTGATTTACGGTCAGTCCTTTAATAATTGGATAGTGATTGTTCTGTAGGTGATTTACGGTCAGTCCTTTAATAATTGGACAGTGATTGTTCTGTAGGTGATTTACGGTCAGTCCTTTAATAATTGGACAGTGATTGTTCTGTAGGTGATTTACGGTCATTCCTTTAATAATTGGACAGTGATTGTTCTGTAGGTGATTTACGGTCAGTCCTTTAATAATTGGATAGTGATTGTTCTGTAGGTGATTTACGGTCATTCCTTTAATAATTGGACAGTGATTGTTCTGTAGGTGATTTACGGTCATTCCTTTAATAATTGGACAGTGATTGTTCTGTAGGTGATTTACGGTCATTCCTTTAATAATTGGACAGTGATTGTTCTGTAGGTGATTTACGGTCATTCCTTTAATAATTGGACAGTGATTGTTCTGTAGGTGATTTACGGTCAGTCCTTTAATAATTGGATAGTGATTGTTCTGTAGGTGAGTTACGGTCAGTCCTTTAATAATTGGACAGTGATTGTTCTGCAGGTGATTTACGGTCAGTCCTTTAATAATTGGATAGTGATTGTTCTGTAGGTGATTTACGGTCAGTCCTTTAATAATTGGATAGTGATTGTTCTGTAGGTGATTTACGGTCAGTCCTTTAATAATTGGACAGTGATTGTTCTGTAGGTGATTTACGGTCAGTCCTTTAATAATTGGATAGTGATTGTTCTGTAGGTGATTTACGGTCAGTCCTTTAATAATTGGACAGTGATTGTTCTGTAGGTGATTTACGGTCAGTCCTTTAATAATTGGACAGTGATTGTTCTGTAGGTGATTTACGGTCAGTCCTTTAATAATTGGACAGTGATTGTTCTGTAGGTGATTTACGGTCAGTCCTTTAATAATTGGACAGTGATTTTTCTGTAGGTGATTTACGGTCAGTCCTTTAATAATTGGACAGTGATTGTTCTGTAGGTGATTTACGGTCAGTCCTTTAATAATTGGATAGTGATTGTTCTGTAGGTGATTTACGGTCAGTCCTTTAATAATTGGACAGTGATTGTTCTGTAGGTGATTTACGGTCAGTCCTTTAATAATTGGACAGTGATTTTTCTGTAGGTGATTTACGGTCAGTCCTTTAATAATTGGACAGTGATTGTTCTGTAGGTGATTTACGGTCAGTCCTTTAATAATTGGACAGTGATTGTTCTGTAGGTGATTTACGGTCAGTCCTTTAATAATTGGACAGTGATTGTTCTGTAGGTGATTTACGGTCAGTCCTTTAATAATTGGACAGTGATTGTTCTGTAGGTGATTTACGGTCAGTCCTTTAATAATTGGATAGTGATTGTTCTGTAGGTGATTTACGGTCAGTCCTTTAATAATTGGACAGTGATTGTTCTGTAGGTGATTTACGGTCAGTCCTTTAATAATTGGATAGTGATTGTTCTGTCGGTGATTTACGGTCAGTCCTTTAATAATTGGACAGTGATTGTTCTGTAGGTGATTTACGGTCAGTCCTTTAATAATTGGACAGTGATTGTTCTGTAGGTGATTTACGGTCAGTCCTTTAATAATTGGACAGTGATTGTTCTGTAGGTGATTTACGGTCAGTCCTTTAATAATTGGACAGTGATTGTTCTGTAGGTGATTTACGGTCAGTCCTTTAATAATTGGACAGTGATTGTTCTGTAGGTGATTTACGGTCAGTCCTTTAATAATTGGACAGTGATTGTTCTGTAGGTGATTTACGGTCAGTCCTTTAATAATTGGACAGTGATTGTTCTGTAGGTGATTTACGGTCAGTCCTTTAATAATTGGATAGTGATTGTTCTGTAGGTGATTTACGGTCAGTCCTTTAATAATTGGACAGTGATTGTTCTGTAGGTGATTTACGGTCAGTCCTTTAATAATTGGATAGTGATTGTTCTGTCGGTGATTTACGGTCAGTCCTTTAATAATTGGACAGTGATTGTTCTGTAGGTGATTTACGGTCAGTCCTTTAATAATTGGACAGTGATTGTTCTGTCGGTGATTTACGGTCAGTCCTTTAATAATTGGACAGTGATTGTTCTGTAGGTGATTTACGGTCAGTCCTTTAATAATTGGACAGTGATTGTTCTGTAGGTGATTTACGGTCAGTCCTTTAATAATTGGACAGTGATTGTTCTGTAGGTGATTTACGGTCAGTCCTTTAATAATTGGACAGTGATTGTTCTGTAGGTGATTTACGGTCAGTCCTTTAATAATTGGACAGTGATTGTTCTGTAGGTGATTTACGGTCAGTCCTTTAATAATTGGACAGTGATTGTTCTGTAGGTGATTTACGGTCAGTCCTTTAATAATTGGATAGTGATTGTTCTGTAGGTGATTTACGGTCAGTCCTTTAATAATTGGACAGTGATTGTTCTGTAGGTGATTTACGGTCAGTCCTTTAATAATTGGATAGTGATTGTTCTGTAGGTGATTTACGGTCAGTCCTTTAATAATTGGATAGTGATTGTTCTGTAGGTGATTTACGGTCAGTCCTTTAATAATTGGATAGTGATTGTTCTGTAGGTGATTTACGGTCAGTCCTTTAATAATTGGACAGTGATTGTTCTGTAGGTGATTTACGGTCAGTCCTTTAATAATTGGACAGTGATTGTTCTGTAGGTGATTTATGGTCAGTCCTTTAATAATTGGATAGTGGTTGTTCTGTAGGTGATTTACGGTCAGTCCTTTAATAATTGGATAGTGATTGTTCTGTAGGTGATTTACGGTCAGTCCTTTAATAATTGGACAGTGATTGTTCTGTAGGTGATTTACGGTCAGTCCTTTAATAATTGGATAGTGATTGTTCTGTCGGTGATTTACGGTCAGTCCTTTAATAATTGGACAGTGATTGTTCTGTAGGTGATTTACGGTCAGTCCTTTAATAATTGGACAGTGATTGTTCTGTAGGTGATTTACGGTCAGTCCTTTAATAATTGGATAGTGGTTGTTCTGTAGGTGATTTACGGTCAGTCCTTTAATAATTGGATAGTGATTGTTCTGTAGGTGATTTACGGTCAGTCCTTTAATAATTGGACAGTGATTGTTCTGTAGGTGATTTACGGTCATTCCTTTAATAATTGGATAGTGATTGTTCTGTAGGTGATTTACGGTCAGTCCTTTAATAATTGGACAGTGATTGTTCTGCAGGTGATTTACAGTCAGTCCTTTAATAATTGGATAGTGATTGTTCTGTAGGTGATTTACAGTCAGTCCTTTAATAATTGGACAGTGATTGTTCTGTAGGTGATTTACGGTCAGTCCTTTAATAATTGGACAGTGATTGTTCTGTTGGTGATTTACGGTCAGTCCTTTAATAATTGGACAGTGATTGTTCTGTAGGTGATTTACGGTCAGTCCTTTAATAATTGGACAGTGATTGTTCTGTAGGTGATTTACGGTCAGTCCTTTAATAATTGGACAGTGATTGTTCTGTAGGTGATTTACGGTCAGTCCTTTAATAATTGGACACTGATTGTTCTGTAGGTGATTTACGGTCAGTCCTTTAATAATTGGACAGTGATTGTTCTGTTGGTGATTTACGGTCAGTCCTTTAATAATTGGACAGTGATTTTTCTGTAGGTGATTTACGGTCAGTCCTTTAATAATTGGACAGTGATTGTTCTGTTGGTGATTTACGGTCAGTCCTTTAATAATTGGACAGTGATTTTTCTGTAGGTGATTTACGGTCAGTCCTTTAATAATTGGACAGTGATTGTTCTGTAGGTGATTTACGGTCAGTCCTTTAATAATTGGACAGTGATTGTTCTGTTGGTGATTTACGGTCAGTCCTTTAATAATTGGACAGTGATTGTTCTGTAGGTGATTTACGGTCAGTCCTTTAATAATTGGACAGTGATTGTTCTGCAGGTGATTTACAGTCAGTCCTTTAATAATTGGACAGTGATTGTTCTGTAGGTTATTTACAGTCAGTCCTTTAATAATTGGACAGTGATTGTTCTGTAGGTGATTTACAGTCAGTCCTTTAATAATTGGACAGTGATTGTTCTGTAGGTGATTTACAGTCAGTCCTTTAATAATTGGACAGTGATTGTTCTGTAGGTGATTTACGGTCAGTCCTTTAATAATTGGACAGTGGTTGTTCTGTAGGTTATTTACAGTCAGTCCTTTAATAATTGGACAGTGATTGTTCTGTAGGTTATTTACAGTCAGTCCTTTAATAATTGGACAGTGGTTGTTCTGTAGGTTATTTACAGTCAGTCCTTTAATAATTGGACAGTGATTGTTCTGTAGGTTATTTACGGTCAGTCCTTTAATAATTGGACAGTGGTTGTTCTGTAGGTTATTTACAGTCAGTCCTTTAATAATTGGACAGTGATTGTTCTGTAGGTGATTTACAGTCAGTCCTTTAATAATTGGACAGTGATTGTTCTGTAGGTGATTTACAGTCAGTCCTTTAATAATTGGACAGTGATTGTTCTGTAGGTGATTTACGGTCAGTCCTTTAATAATTGGACAGTGATTGTTCTGTAGGTGATTTCCAGTCAGTCCTTTAATAATTGGATAGTGATTGTTCTGTAGGTGATTTACGGTCAGTCCTTTAATAATTGGACAGTGATTGTTCTGTAGGTGATTTACGGTCAGTCCTTTAATAATTGGACAGTGATTGTTCTGTTGGTGATTTACGGTCAGTCCTTTAATAATTGGACAGTGATTGTTCTGTAGGTGATTTACGGTCAGTCCTTTAATAATTGGACAGTGATTGTTCTGCAGGTGATTTACAGTCAGTCCTTTAATAATTGGACAGTGATTGTTCTGTAGGTTATTTACAGTCAGTCCTTTAATAATTGGACAGTGGTTGTTCTGTAGGTTATTTCCAGTCAGTCCTTTAATAATTGGACAGTGATTGTTCTGTAGGTGATTTACAGTCAGTCCTTTAATAATTGGACAGTGATTGTTCTGTAGGTGATTTACGGTCAGTCCTTTAATAATTGGACAGTGGTTGTTCTGTAGGTTATTTACAGTCAGTCCTTTAATAATTGGACAGTGATTGTTCTGTAGGTGATTTACAGTCAGTCCTTTAATAATTGGACAGTGGTTGTTCTGTAGGTTATTTACAGTCAGTCCTTTAATAATTGGACAGTGATTGTTCTGTAGGTGATTTACGGTCAGTCCTTTAATAATTGGACAGTGATTGTTCTGTAGGTGATTTCCAGTCAGTCCTTTAATAATTGGATAGTGATTGTTCTGTAGGTGATTTACGGTCAGTCCTTTAATAATTGGACAGTGGTTGTTCTGTAGGTGATTTACGGTCAGTCCTTTAATAATTGGACAGTGGTTGTTCTGTAGGTGATTTACAGTCAGTCCTTTAATAATTGACAGTGATTGTTCTGTAGGTGATTTACGGTCAGTCCTTTATTGTTTGGATTGACATTTCTCTGATGAAGAATTGTGAACAATCCCTTATCATTTAAATGCACGAATAATTCTCCCTTGGAAGTTTTTGTTTAAGTGAGGATTTTCCTAATGTTGCTTTATAGACAATCCCTCATAACATGTGATGGAAAATTCTCTTGAGTTTCTTTATGTACAGTCCCTTATTTGTGGTGACGTGATTTCCATTTCTGAGATTTGTGGAATCTCTTTGAGCCCCATATACACAGATGTAAATATATTTCTGTATCTGTGTGTCCATTATTCAGCTTAATAAAGGATGAGTTTGGAATAAGTTCTCATTTTGTGATACGTTATCGATATAAAGCAGGTCTTTTCTGAGAAGCAGGAACTTGTTTCCCACTGCAGTGAATTGAATTTTCATTATTGACCCTGACCCATGCAGTTAAACAGGTCAGTTTACCTGTCTCATTGTCACCAATGTCTCAGGGTTGTCCAATCAGACAGTTTGATGTTTGAAGTGACAGGGATTGCATTATTTGTTTGTTCTGTCTGTCCCTCCTTCATATTTCTATTTTAATATACCGTGTTCTATTGATACTGTTGTGTTTATCTGACTGTCAGTAATATGATGTTGTAAGGTGAGAGTCTCAGAGCAGGAATCCTTTGTTTGTAAATCAGGTGTCCAATGAACCGATCAGTAACTGCTCCATGACAACCTAAAATCATCATTTCTCACAGAAAATGTGGTCAGATTTTATAGTTATATGGGTTGAAAATGAATTCTACCTTATTAATCTCATAGAGTGATAGAGTTATTCCGCTCAGAAACAGGCCTTTCAGCCCATCGTGTCTGTGCCGGCCATCAAGCACCTATATGTTGTAATCCCATTTTCCAGCACTTGTCCTGTAGCCTTGTATACTATGGCATTTCAAGTGTTCATCTAAATACTTAAATGTTGAGTGTTCTTGCTTCGACCACCTTTTCAGGCAGTGTGTTCCAGATTCCAACCACCCGCTGGGTGAAAACATTTTGCCTCAAATCTCCTCTGTATCTCCTGCCCCTAACCTTAAATCGATATCCCCTGGTTGACACCTTATTGACACCTCCGCAATGGGAAAATGTTTCTTCCAATCTATCCTATCAAAGCCCCTCATAATTTTGTATACCTCAATCATGTCCCACCTCAGACTTCTCTGCTGGAAGGAAAACAACCCTCGCCTTTTCAGTCTCTCTTCATAGCTGAAATGCTCTAGCCCACGCAACATTCTGGTGAATCACCTCTGCACCTTCTGTTGTGCAATCACATCCTTCCTATAGTGTGTTGACCAGAACCATACACAGTACTCCAGCTGTGGCTTACCCAGAGTTTTATGCAGCTTCATTATAGCATCCCTGCTCTGATATTCTATGCCTCAGCTAATAAAGGCAAGTATCCCAGAAGCCTTTCTAACCATCTTATCTACCTGTGCTGTTGCCTTCAGTAATATATGGACAAGTACACCCCATTCCCTCTGACCCTCTGTACTGTCCAGGGTCATACCATCCATTGTATATTCCCTTGCCTTATTAGTCCTCCCAAAATGCATCACCTCACACTTCTCAGGATTAAATTCAATTTGCCACTGCTTTGCCCATCTTACCTGCCCATCTATATCATCCTGTAATCTAAGGATTTCCTCCTTACTATTTACAATACCATCATTCTTTGTGTCATCTGAGAACTTACTGATCATACCACCTATATTCAGGTCTAAATCATTAATGTACACTACAAACAGCAAGGGTCCCAGCATCGATCCCTGTGGTACACCACTGGTCACAGACTTCCATTCGCAAAATCAACCCTCGACCATCACCCTCTGCCTCCTGCCACTAAGCCAGTTTTGGATCCAATTTGAAATTCTAGTAAACAAGTGAGTGAATGTTTCTGAACAGTCTACAACTGTGTAAATTTTTATCGCATGTTATCACTCTTTCTCTCTGGGTGTCTGAGCATTCAGCTGCTTTGTTCTGAGCTCTTAACCTCAGTCAGTTTGTCTGTGTTGGGTTAGGTGCTCGTTCAGCACCAGTCAGGAATGGAGCCTGAGATCTTCCTCTGTGCGGTACGCAGTAACATACTCTGTGAGATCCGTTGACTCTGCACAGACTGGGATCTTCCTGTGCTCTGTGTATGCATCTCAGCACCTGACTGGCTGAGATCAGTTCACTCTGCAAAGGCCAGGAATGGAGCCTGGGATCTTTCTGTGCTCTGTATGGAACTCAGTACCAGACTGGGTACATATCTTTAATTATATCTATCCAATTCCCGCCTCTCTCCCCTGCAGCCAGTCTGGGTGTACCTGAGTGAGCAGATTGATCTTCCCCATTCAGATATCTCACACACTGGGGGAACAGACAGGCGTTTCTGTGGCCGCAAATGAGACTCCAGGATTGTATGTTGCCTCCCTGGTGCTCGGGTCAAGGATGTCTCAGAGCGGCTGCTGGACATTCTGAAGGGAGAGGGTGAATAGTCAGAGATCGTGGTACACATTGGTACCAACGACATAGGTAGAAATAGGGATGAGTTCCTGCAACAAGAATTTAGGGTGCGAGGAAGCAGATTAAAAAGGAGGACCTCTAAGGTTGCAATCTCTGGATTCCTCCCGGTGCCACGTGCTAATGACTTTAGAAATAGGAGGATAGAGCAGATGAATATCTGGCTGAGGAGATCATGCAGGAAGGAGGGCTTCAGTTTCCTGGATCACTGGGTATATTTTTGGCAAAAGTGGGACTTGTCCAAGTTGGACAGGTTGCACCTGAACTGGAATGGGACAAGCATCCTTGTTTGGAGGTTTGTTCGTTCTTGGTTGGGGGGTTGGGGGTAGGCGGTTAAACTAATCGGCAGGGGGTTGGGATACAGAGCGGAGGTACAGTAGAGGGTAATGTGGAACAGAACGTGAGTCTGCTGGAAGGCAGAGCAAATATAGACCTGGTAAGGCAGAAGAGAAAAATGCAAGGTTGGATTGTAACTATTTCAAAAACAGGAGTCTCATTAGTAAGGTAGATAAATTGAGGTTGTTGATTAGCACAAAGCATTATGATATTGCTATCACAGAGACATGGTTGTGGGCGGGGCAGGACTGGCAGCTCAATATTCCAGGGTATAGAATCTTCAAGTGTGACAGGGGAGGGGGTAAAAGTGGAGGTGGCATTGCACTGTTGATCAAGGAGTCATTTACTGCAGTAAGAAGGGATGATATCTTAGAAGGTTCCTTAAATGAGGCCATATGGGTGGAACTTAAAAACATAAAGGGGGCAATCACCTGGCTGGGAGTGTACTACAGGCTGCCAAACAGTCAGAGAGAGATAGAGGAGCAGATATATAGGCAAATTTCAGGGGTGCAAAAATAATAGGGTAGTATTAGTAGGGGATTTCAACTTCCCTGATATCAACTGCGATAGTCTTAGTGCAAAAGGCTTAAAGGGGAATGAATTCTTAAAATGCATACAGGAGAGCTTTTTGAGCCAGTGCATCAGACGTCCTACAAGAGAAGGGGCAGTACTGGACCTAACACTAGGGAATGAAACTGGACAAGTGGTAGAAGTGTCAGGGAGGGAGCATTTCGGTGCTAGTGACCATAACGCTAAGATTTAAGGTAGTTATGGATAAGGACAAAGACAGACCGAAACTAAAGGGACTGAATTGGGGGAAGGCCGATTTTAAGATGATAAAACAGGATGGGGCCAAAGTGGACTGTGAGCAGCTACTTGTAGGAAAGTCCATATCAGATCAATGGGTGTCATTCAAAGAGAAAATAGTGAGAGTTCAGAGCCAACATGCACCCGTTAAGGTGATGGGGAGGACTAACAGGTCCAGGGAACACTGGATGTCAAGAGATACAGAGGATTGGATCAGGAAAAAAAGGAAGCTTATTGCAGATTCAGAGTGCTGACAAACAGCGGAGGCACTAGAGGAGTATAGAAAGTGTAGGGGGGAACTTTAAAAAAGTAATTAGGAGAGCGAAGAGGGGACATGAAAAAATACTGGCAGGCAAGAGAAAGGAAAATCCTAAAGCAATTTATCAGTATGTCAAGGGCAAGAAGATAACCAGGGAAAGATTAGGGACCATTAGGCACCAAAGTGGCAACCTGTGTGTGGAGCCGGAGGGCACAGGTGAGGTTTTAAATGATTACTTTTCATCTGTGTTCACTATGGAGAAGGATGATCCTGGTGTAGAGATCAGGGAGGGGGATTGTGATTTACTTGAACATGTTAGCATTGAAAGGGAGGAAGTATTAGCAGTTTTAGTGGGCTTGAAAGTAGATAAATCCCCAGGCTCAGATGAAATGTATCCCTGGCTGTTATGTGAGGCAAGAGAGGCGATTGCAGGGGCTTTGTAACAAGTTTTCAAATCCTCTTTATCCAGAGGAAAGGTACCAGAGGACTGGAGGATAGTGAATGTGGTACCATTATTTAAGAAGGGTAGCAGGGATATGCTAGGTATTTATAGGTCAGTGAGTCTAACATCAGTGGTAGGGAAACGATTGGAAAAAGATGCGAGGGACAGGATTATTCTCCACTTGGAGAGGCGGGGATTAATCAGGGATAGTCAGCATGGCTTTTTCAGGGGGAGATCGTGTCTGACTAACTTGATTGAATTTTTCGAGGAGATGCCCAGATGTGTAGATGAAGGTAAAGCAGTCGATGTAGTCTACATGGACTTCAGTAAGGGTTTTGTTAAGGTCCCACATGGGAGATTGGTTGAGAAGGTAATAGCCCATGGGATCCAGGGCAATTTGGCAAATTCGATCCAAAAGTGGCTTTGTGGCAGGAGGCAGAGGGTAACAGGCGAGGGCTGTTATTGCGATTGGAAGCCTGTGACCAGTGGTGCACCACAGGGATCGGTGCTGTGACCCTAGCTGTTTGTAGTGCACATTAATGACTTAGATGTGAATATAGGAGGTATGATCAGTAAGTTCACAGATGATACAAAAATTACAGTGCGCAATATTATGGCTAATTGTTAAATTGGATGTTATCACTAAAACACAGGTGATAATATTCCAGTTAATTGTTAAATTAGATATCATCACTAATACACAGGTGATAATATTCCAGTTAATTGTTAAATTAGATATCATCACTAATACACAGGTGATAATATTCCAGTTAATTGTTAAATTAGATATCATCACTAATACACAGGTGATAATATTCCAGTTAATTGTTAAATTAGATATCATCACTAATACACAGGTGATAATATTCCAGTTAATTGTTAAATTAGATATCATCACTAATACACAGGGGATAATATTCCAGTTAATTGTTAAATTAGATATCATCACTAATACACAGGTGATAATATTCCAGTTAATTGTAAAATTAGATATCATCACTAATACACAGGTGATAATATTCCAGTTAATTGTTAAATTAGTATTCATCACTAATACACAGGTGATAATCCAGTTAATTGTTAAATTAGATATCATCACTAATACACAGGTGATAATATTCCAGTTAATTGTTAAATTAGATATCATCACTAATACACAGGTGATAATATTCCAGTTAATTGTTAAATTAGATGTCATCACTAATACACAGGTGATAATATTCCAGTTAATTGTTAAATTAGATATCATCACTAATACACAGGTGATAATATTCCAGTTAATTGTTAAATTAGATATCATCACTAATACACAGGTGATAATATTCCAGTTAATTGTTAAATTAGATATCATCACTAATACACAGGTGATAATATTCCAGTTAATTGTTAAATTAGATATCATCACTAATACACAGGTGATAATATTCCAGTTAATTGTTAAATTAGATATCATCACTAATACACAGGTGATAATATTCCAGTTAATTGTTAAATTAGATATCATCACTAATACACAGGGGATAATATTCCAGTTAATTGTTAAATTAGATATCATCACTAATACACAGGTGATAATATTCCAGTTAATTGTTAAATTAGATATCATCACTAATACACAGGTGATAATATTCCAGTTAATTGTTAAATTAGATATCATCACTAATACACAGGTGATAATATTCCAGTTAATTGTTAAATTAGATATCATCACTAATACACAGGTGATAATATTCCAGTTAATTGTTAAATTAGATATCATCACTCATACACAGGTGATAATATTCCAGTTAATTGTTAAATTAGATATCATCACTAATACACAGGTGATAATATTCCAGTTAATTGTTAAATTAGATATCATCACTAATACACAGGTGATAATATTCCAGTTAATTGTTAAATTAGATATCATCACTAATACACAGGTGATAATATTCCAGTTAATTGTTAAATTAGATGTCATCACTAATACACAGGTGATAATATTCCAGTTAATTGTTAAATTAGATATCATCACTAATACACAGGTGATAATATTCCAGTTAATTGTTAAATTAGATATCATCACTAATACACAGGTGATAATATTCCAGTTAATTGTTAAATTAGATATCATCACTAATACACAGGTGATAATATTCCAGTTAATTGTTAAATTAGATATCATCACTAATACACAGGTGATAATATTCCAGTTAATTGTTAAATTAGATATCATCACTAATACACAGGTGATAATATTCCAGTTAATTGTTAAATTAGATATCATCACTAATACACAGGGGATAATATTCCAGTTAATTGTTAAATTAGATATCATCACTAATACACAGGTGATAATATTCCAGTTAATTGTTAAATTAGATATCATCACTAATACACAGGTGATAATATTCCAGTTAATTGATAAATTAGATATCATCACTAATACACAGGTGATAATATTCCAGTTAATTGTTAAATTAGATATCATCACTAATACACAGGTGATAATATTCCAGTTAATTGTTAAATTAGATATCATCACTCATACACAGGTGATAATATTCCAGTTAATTGTTAAATTAGATATCATCACTAATACACAGGTGATAATATTCCAGTTAATTGTTAAATTAGATATCATCACTAATACACAGGTGATAATATTCCAGTTAATTGTTAAATTAGATATCATCACTAGTACACAGGTGATAATATTCCAGTTAATTGTTAAATTAGATATCATCACTAATACACAGGTGATAATATTCCAGTTAATTGTTAAATTAGATATCATCACTGATACACAGGGGATAATATTCCAGTTAATTGTTAAATTAGATATCATCACTGATACACAGGTGATAATATTCCAGTTAATTGTTAAATTAGATATCATCACTGATACACAGGTGATAATATTCCAGTTAATTGTTAAATTAGATATCATCACTAATACACAGGTGATAATATTCCAGTTAATTGTTAAATTAGATATCATCACTAATACACAGGTGATAATATTCCAGTTAATTGTTAAATTAGATATCATCACTAATACACAGGTGATAATATTCCAGTTAATTGTTAAATTAGATATCATCACTAATACACAGGTGATAATATTCCAGTTAATTGTTAAATTAGATATCATCACTAATACACAGGTGATAATATTCCAGTTAATTGTTAAATTAGATATCATCACTAATACACAGGTGATAATATTCCAGTTAATTGTTAAATTAGATATCATCACTCATACACAGGTGATAATATTCCAGTTAATTGTTAAATTAGATATCATCACTAATACACAGGTGATAATATTCCAGTTAATTGTTAAATTAGATATCATCACTAATACACAGGTGATAATATTCCAGTTAATTGTTAAATTAGATATCATCACTAGTACACAGGTGATAATATTCCAGTTAATTGTTAAATTAGATATCATCACTGATACACAGGTGATAATATTCCAGTTAATTGTTAAATTAGATATCATCACTGATACACAGGGGATAATATTCCAGTTAATTGTTAAATTAGATATCATCACTGATACACAGGTGATAATATTCCAGTTAATTGTTAAATTAGATATCATCACTAATACACAGGTGATAATATTCCAGTTAATTGTTAAATTAGATATCATCACTAATACACAGGTGATAATATTCCAGTTAATTGTTAAATTAGATATCATCACTAATACACAGGTGATAATATTCCAGTTAATTGTTAAATTAGATATCATCACTAATACACAGGTGATAATATTCCAGTTAATTGTTAAATTAGATGTCATCACTAATACACAGGTGATAATATTCCAGTTAATTGTTAAATTAGATATCATCACTAATACACAGGTGATAATATTCCAGTTAATTGTTACATTAGATATCATCACTAATACACAGGTGATAATATTCCAGTTAATTGTTAAATTAGATATCATCACTAATACACAGGTGATAATATTCCAGTTAATTGTTAAATTAGATATCATCACTAATACACAGGTGATAATATTCCAGTTAATTGTTAAATTAGATATCATCACTAATACACAGGGGATAATATTCCAGTTAATTGTTACATTAGATATCATCACTAATACACAGGTGATAATATTCCAGTTAATTGTTAAATTAGATATCATCACTAATACACAGGTGATAATATTCCAGTTAATTGTTAAATTAGATATCATCACTAATACACAGGTGATAATATTCCAGTTAATTGTTAAATTAGATATCATCACTAATACACAGGGGATAATATTCCAGTTAATATTTAAATTAGATATCATCACTAATACACAGGTGATAATATTCCAGTTAATTGTTAAATTAGATATCATCACTAATACACAGGTGATAATATTCCAGTTAATTGTTAAATTAGATATCATCACTAATACACAGGTGATAATATTCCAGTTAATTGTTAAATTAGATATCATCACTAATACACAGGTGATAATATTCCAGTTAATTGTTAAATTAGATATCATCACTAATACACAGGTGATAATATTCCAGTTAATTGTTAAATTAGATATCATCACTAATACACAGGTGATAATATTCCAGTTAATTGTTAAATTAGATGTCATCACTAATACACAGGGGATAATATTCCAGTTAATTGTTAAATTAGATGCCATCACTAATACACAGGGGATAATATTCCAGTTAATTGTTAAATTAGATATCATCACTAATACACAGGGGATAATATTCCAGTTAATATTTAAATTAGATATCATCACTAATACACAGGTGATAATATTCCAGTTAATTGTTAAATTAGATATCATCACTAATACACAGGTGATAATATTCCAGTTAATTGTTAAATTAGATATCATCACTAATACACAGGTGATAATATTCCAGTTAATTGTTAAATTAGATATCATCACTAATACAAAGGTGATAATATTCCAGTTAATTGTTAAATTAGATATCATCACTAATACACAGGTGATAATATTCCAGTTAATTGTTAAATTAGATATCATCACTAATACACAGGTGATAATATTCCAGTCAATTGTTAAATTAGATATCATCACTAATACACAGGTGATAATATTCCAGTTAATTGTTAAATTAGATGCCATCACTAATACACAGGGGATAATATTCCAGTTAATTGTTAAATTAGATATCATCACTAATACACAGGGGATAATATTCCAGTTAATATTTAAATTAGATATCATCACTAATACACAGGTGATAATATTCCAGTTAATTGTTAAATTAGATGCCATCACTAATACACAGGGGATAATATTCCAGTTAATTGTTAAATTAGATATCATCACTAATACACAGGGGATAATATTCCAGTTAATATTTAAATTAGATATCATCACTAATACACAGGTGATAATATTCCAGTTAATTGTTAAATTAGATATCATCACTAATACACAGGTGATAATATTCCAGTTAATTGTTAAATTAGATATCATCACTAATACACAGGTGATAATATTCCAGTTAATTGTTAAATTAGATATCATCACTAATACAAAGGTGATAATATTCCAGTTAATTGTTAAATTAGATATCATCACTAATACACAGGTGATAATATTCCAGTTAATTGTTAAATTAGATATCATCACTAATACACAGGTGATAATATTCCAGTTAATTGTTAAATTAGATATCATCACTAATACACAGGTGATAATATTCCAGTTAATTGTTAAATTAGATATCATCACTAATACACAGGTGATAATATTCCAGTTAATTGTTAAATTAGATATCATCACGAATACACAGGTGATAATATTCCAGTTAATTGTTAAATTAGATATCATCACTAATACACAGGTGATAATATTCCAGTTAATTGTTAAATTAGATATCATCACTAATACAAAGGTGATAATATTCCAGTTAATTGTTAAATTAGATATCATCACTAACACACAGGTGATAATATTCCAGTTAATTGTTAAATTAGATATCATCACTAATACACAGGTGATAATATTCCAGTTAATTGTTAAATTAGATGTCATCACTAATACACAGGGGATAATATTCCAGTTAATTGTTAAATTAGATATCATCACTAATACACAGGTGATAATATTCCAGTTAATTGTTAAATTAGATGTCATCACTAATACACAGGTGATAATATTCCAGTTAATTGTTAAATTAGATATCATCACTAATACACAGGTGATAATATTCCAGTTAATCGTTAAATTAGATATCATCACTAATACACAGGTGATAATATTCCAGTTAATTGTTAAATTAGATATCATCACTAATACACAGGTGATAATATTCCAGTTAATTGTTAAATTAGATATCATCACTAATACACAGGGGATAATATTCCAGTTAATTGTTAAATTAGATATCATCACTAATACACAGGTGATAATATTCCAGTTAATTGTTAAATTAGATATCATCACTAATACACAGGTGACAATATTCCAGTTAATTGTTAAATTAGATATCATCACTAATACACAGGTGATAATATTCCAGTTAATTGTTAAATTAGATATCATCACTAATACACAGGGGATAATATTCCAGTTAATTGTTAAATTAGATATCATCACTAATACACAGGTGATAATATTCCAGTTAATTGTTAAATTAGATATCATCACTAATACACAGGTGATAATATTCCAGTTAATTGTTAAATTAGATATCATCACTAATACACAGGGGATAATATTCCAGTTAATTGTTAAGTTAGATATCATCACTAATACACAGGTGATAATATTCCAGTTAATTGTTAAATTAGATATCATCACTAATACACAGGTGATAATATTCCAGTTAATTGTTAAATTAGATATCATCACTAATACACAGGTGATAATATTCCAGTTAATTGTTAAATTAGATATCATCACTAATACACAGGTGATAATATTCCAGTTAATTGTTAAATTAGATATCATCACTAATACACAGGTGATAATATTCCAGTTAATTGTTAAATTAGATGTCATCACTAATACACAGGTGATAATATTCCAGTTAATTGTTAAATTAGATATCATCACTAATACACAGGTGATAATATTCCAGTTAATTGTTAAATTAGATATCATCACTAATACACAGGTGATAATATTCCAGTTAATTGTTAAATTAGATATCATCACTAATACACAGGTGATAATATTCCAGTTAATTGTTAAATTAGATATCATCACTAATACACAGGTGATAATATTCCAGTTAATTGTTAAATTAGATGTCATCACTAATACACAGGTGATAATATTCCAGTTAATTGTTAAATTAGATATCATCACTAATACACAGGTGATAATATTCCAGTTAATTGTTAAATTAGATATCATCACTAATACACAGGGGATAATATTCCAGTTAATTGTTAAATTAGATATCATCACTAATACACAGGTGATAATATTCCAGTTAATTGTTAAATTAGATATCATCACTAATACACAGGTGATAATATTCCAGTTAATTGTTAAATTAGATATCATCACTAATACACAGGTGATAATATTCCAGTTAATTGTTAAATTAGATATCATCACTAATACACAGGTGATAATATTCCAGTTAATTGTTAAATTAGATGTCATCACTAATACACAGGTGATAATATTCCAGTTAATTGTTAAATTAGATATCATCACTAATACACAGGTGATAATATTCCAGTTAATTGTTAAATTAGATATCATCACTAATACACAGGTGATAATATTCCAGTTAATTGTTAAATTAGATATCATCACTAATACACAGGTGATAATATTCCAGTTAATTGTTAAATTAGATATCATCACTAATACACAGGTGATAATATTCCAGTTAATTGTTAAATTAGATGTCATCACTAATACACAGGTGATAATATTCCAGTTAATTGTTAAATTAGATATCATCACTAATACACAGGTGATAATATTCCAGTTAATTGTTAAATTAGATATCATCACTAATACACAGGGGATAATATTCCAGTTAATTGTTAAATTAGATATCATCACTAATACACAGGTGATAATATTCCAGTTAATTGTTAAATTAGATATCATCACTAATACACAGGTGATAATATTCCAGTTAATTGTTAAATTAGATATCATCACTAATACACAGGTGATAATATTCCAGTTAATTGTTAAATTAGATATCATCACTAATACACAGGTGATAATATTCCAGTTAATTGTTAAATTAGATATCATCACTAATACACAGGTGATAATATTCCAGTTAATTGTTAAATTAGATATCATCACTAATACACAGGTGATAATATTCCAGTTAATTGTTAAATTAGATATCATCACTAATACACAGGTGATAATATTCCAGTTAATTGTTAAATTAGATATCATCACTAATACACAGGTGATAATATTCCAGTTAATTGTTAAATTAGATGTCATCACTAATACACAGGGGATAATATTCCAGTTAATTGTTAAATTAGATGTCATCACTAATACACAGGGGATAATATTCCAGTTAATTGTTAAATTAGATATCATCACTAATACACAGGGGATAATATTCCAGTTAATTGTTAAATTAGATATCATCACTAATACACAGGGGATAATATTCCAGTTAATTGTTAAATTAGATGTCATCACTAATACACAGGTGATAATATTCCAGTTAATTGTTAAATTAGATATCATCACTAATACACAGGTGATAATATTCCAGTTAATTGTTAAATTAGATATCATCACTAATACACAGGTGATAATATTCCAGTTAATTGTTAAATTAGATATCATCACTAATACACAGGTGATAATATTCCAGTTAATTGTTAAATTAGATATCATCACTAATACACAGGTGATAATATTCCAGTTAATTGTTAAATTAGATATCATCACTAATACACAGGTGATAATATTCCAGTTAATTGTTAAATTAGATATCATCACTAATACACAGGTGATAATATTCCAGTTAATTGTTAAATTAGATGTCATCACTAATACACAGGGGATAATATTCCAGTTAATTGTTAAATTAGATGTCATCACTAATACACAGGTGATAATATTCCAGTTAATTGTTAAATTAGATGTCATCACTAATACACAGGGGATAATATTCCAGTTAATCGTTAAATTAGATATCATCACTAATACACAGGGGATAATATTCCAGTTAATTGTTAAATTAGATATCATCACTAATACACAGGTGATAATATTCCAGTTAATTGTTAAATTAGATATCATCACTAATACACAGGTGATAATATTCCAGTTAATTGTTAAATTAGATATCATCACTAATACAAAGGTGATAATATTCCAGTTAATTGTTAAATTAGATATCATCACTAACACACAGGTGATAATATTCCAGTTAATTGTTAAATTAGATGTCATCACTAATACACAGGTGATAATATTCCAGTTAATTGTTAAATTAGATATCATCACTAATACACAGGTGATAATATTCCAGTTAATTGTTAAATTAGATGTCATCACTAATACACAGGTGATAATATTCCAGTTAATTGTTAAATTAGATATCATCACTAATACACAGGTGATAATATTCCAGTTAATTGTTAAATTAGATATCATCACTAATACACAGGTGATAATATTCCAGTTAATTGTTAAATTAGATATCATCACTAATACACAGGTGATAATATTCCAGTTAATTGTTAAATTAGATATCATCACTAATACACAGGTGATAATATTCCAGTTAATTGTTAAATTAGATGTCATCACTAATACACAGGGGATAATATTCCAGTTAATTGTTAAATTAGATGTCATCACTAATACACAGGGGATAATATTCCAGTTAATTGTTAAATTAGATATCATCACTAATACACAGGTGATAATATTCCAGTTAATTGTTAAATTAGATATCATCACTAATACACAGGTGATAATATTCCAGTTAATTGTTAAATTAGATATCATCACTAATACACAGGTGATAATATTCCAGTTAATTGTTAAATTAGATATCATCACTAATACACAGGGGATAATATTCCAGTTAATTGTTAAATTAGATGTCATCACTAATACACAGGTGATAATATTCCAGTTAATTGTTAAATTAGATATCATCACTAATACACAGGTGATAATATTCCAGTTAATTGTTAAATTAGATATCATCACTAATACACAGGTGATAATATTCCAGTTAATTGTTAAATTAGATATCATCACTAATACACAGGTGATAATATTCCAGTTAATTGTTAAATTAGATATCATCACTAATACACAGGTGATAATATTCCAGTTAATTGTTAAATTAGATATCATCACTAATACACAGGTGATAATATTCCAGTTAATTGTTAAATTAGATATCATCACTAATACACAGGGGATAATATTCCAGTTAATTGTTAAATTAGATATCATCACTAATACACAGGGGATAATATTCCAGTTAATTGTTAAATTAGATATCATCACTAATACACAGGTGATAATATTCCAGTTAATTGTTAAATTAGATATCATCACTAATACACAGGTGATAATATTCCAGTTAATTGTTAAATTAGATATCATCACTAATACACAGGTGATAATATTCCAGTTAATTGTTAAATTAGATATCATCACTAATACACAGGTGATAATATTCCAGTTAATTGTTAAATTAGATATCATCACTAACACAAAGGTGATAATATTCCAGTTAATTGTTAAATTAGATATCATCACTAACACACAGGTGATAATATTCCAGTTAATTGTTAAATTAGATGTCATCACTAATACACAGGTGATAATATTCCAGTTAATTGTTAAATTAGATATCATCACTAATACACAGGTGATAATATTCCAGTTAATTGTTAAATTAGATGTCATCACTAATACACAGGTGATAATATTCCAGTTAATTGTTAAATTAGATATCATCACTAATACACAGGGGATAATATTCCAGTTAATTGTTAAATTAGATATCATCACTAATACACAGGTGATAATATTCCAGTTAATTGTTAAATTAGATATCATCACTAATACACAGGTGATAATATTCCAGTTAATTGTTAAATTAGATATCATCACTAATACACAGGTGATAATATTCCAGTTAATTGTTAAATTAGATGTCATCACTAATACACAGGGGATAATATTCCAGTTAATTGTTAAATTAGATGTCATCACTAATACACAGGGGATAATATTCCAGTTAATTGTTAAATTAGATATCATCACTAATACACAGGTGATAATATTCCAGTTAATTGTTAAATTAGATATCATCACTAATACACAGGTGATAATATTCCAGTTAATTGTTAAATTAGATATCATCACTAATACACAGGTGATAATATTCCAGTTAATTGTTAAATTAGATATCATCACTAATACACAGGGGATAATATTCCAGTTAATTGTTAAATTAGATGTCATCACTAATACACAGGTGATAATATTCCAGTTAATTGTTAAATTAGATATCATCACTAATACACAGGTGATAATATTCCAGTTAATTGTTAAATTAGATATCATCACTAATACACAGGTGATAATATTCCAGTTAATTGTTAAATTAGATATCATCACTAATACACAGGTGATAATATTCCAGTTAATTGTTAAATTAGATATCATCACTAATACACAGGTGATAATATTCCAGTTAATTGTTAAATTAGATATCATCACTAATACACAGGTGATAATATTCCAGTTAATTGTTAAATTAGATATCATCACTAATACACAGGTGATAATATTCCAGTTAATTGTTAAATTAGATGTCATCACTAATACACAGGTGATAATATTCCAGTTAATTGTTAAATTAGATATCATCACTAATACACAGGTGATAATATTCCAGTTAATTGTTAAATTAGATATCATCACTAATACACAGGTGATAATATTCCAGTTAATTGTTAAATTAGATATCATCACTAATACACAGGTGATAATATTCCAGTTAATTGTTAAATTAGATATCATCACTAATACACAGGTGATAATATTCCAGTTAATTGTTAAATTAGATGTCATCACTAATACACAGGTGATAATATTCCAGTTAATTGTTAAATTAGATATCATCACTAATACACAGGTGATAATATTCCAGTTAATTGTTAAATTAGATATCATCACTAATACACAGGGGATAATATTCCAGTTAATTGTTAAATTAGATATCATCACTAATACACAGGTGATAATATTCCAGTTAATTGTTAAATTAGATATCATCACTAATACACAGGTGATAATATTCCAGTTAATTGTTAAATTAGATATCATCACTAATACACAGGTGATAATATTCCAGTTAATTGTTAAATTAGATATCATCACTAATACACAGGGGATAATATTCCAGTTAATTGTTAAATTAGATATCATCACTAATACACAGGTGATAATATTCCAGTTAATTGTTAAATTAGATATCATCACTAATACACAGGTGATAATATTCCAGTTAATTGTTAAATTAGATATCATCACTAATACACAGGTGATAATATTCCAGTTAATTGTTAAATTAGATATCATCACTAATACACAGGTGATAATATTCCAGTTAATTGTTAAATTAGATGTCATCACTAATACACAGGGGATAATATTCCAGTTAATTGTTAAATTAGATGTCATCACTAATACACAGGGGATAATATTCCAGTTAATTGTTAAATTAGATATCATCACTAATACACAGGGGATAATATTCCAGTTAATTGTTAAATTAGATATCATCACTAATACACAGGGGATAATATTCCAGTTAATTGTTAAATTAGATGTCATCACTAATACACAGGTGATAATATTCCAGTTAATTGTTAAATTAGATATCATCACTAATACACAGGTGATAATATTCCAGTTAATTGTTAAATTAGATATCATCACTAATACACAGGTGATAATATTCCAGTTAATTGTTAAATTAGATATCATCACTAATACACAGGTGATAATATTCCAGTTAATTGTTAAATTAGATATCATCACTAATACACAGGTGATAATATTCCAGTTAATTGTTAAATTAGATATCATCACTAATACACAGGTGATAATATTCCAGTTAATTGTTAAATTAGATATCATCACTAATACACAGGTGATAATATTCCAGTTAATTGTTAAATTAGATGTCATCACTAATACACAGGGGATAATATTCCAGTTAATTGTTAAATTAGATGTCATCACTAATACACAGGTGATAATATTCCAGTTAATTGTTAAATTAGATGTCATCACTAATACACAGGGGATAATATTCCAGTTAATCGTTAAATTAGATATCATCACTAATACACAGGGGATAATATTCCAGTTAATTGTTAAATTAGATATCATCACTAATACACAGGTGATAATATTCCAGTTAATTGTTAAATTAGATATCATCACTAATACACAGGTGATAATATTCCAGTTAATTGTTAAATTAGATATCATCACTAATACAAAGGTGATAATATTCCAGTTAATTGTTAAATTAGATATCATCACTAACACACAGGTGATAATATTCCAGTTAATTGTTAAATTAGATGTCATCACTAATACACAGGTGATAATATTCCAGTTAATTGTTAAATTAGATATCATCACTAATACACAGGTGATAATATTCCAGTTAATTGTTAAATTAGATGTCATCACTAATACACAGGTGATAATATTCCAGTTAATTGTTAAATTAGATATCATCACTAATACACAGGTGATAATATTCCAGTTAATTGTTAAATTAGATATCATCACTAATACACAGGTGATAATATTCCAGTTAATTGTTAAATTAGATATCATCACTAATACACAGGTGATAATATTCCAGTTAATTGTTAAATTAGATATCATCACTAATACACAGGTGATAATATTCCAGTTAATTGTTAAATTAGATGTCATCACTAATACACAGGGGATAATATTCCAGTTAATTGTTAAATTAGATGTCATCACTAATACACAGGGGATAATATTCCAGTTAATTGTTAAATTAGATATCATCACTAATACACAGGTGATAATATTCCAGTTAATTGTTAAATTAGATATCATCACTAATACACAGGTGATAATATTCCAGTTAATTGTTAAATTAGATATCATCACTAATACACAGGTGATAATATTCCAGTTAATTGTTAAATTAGATATCATCACTAATACACAGGGGATAATATTCCAGTTAATTGTTAAATTAGATGTCATCACTAATACACAGGTGATAATATTCCAGTTAATTGTTAAATTAGATATCATCACTAATACACAGGTGATAATATTCCAGTTAATTGTTAAATTAGATATCATCACTAATACACAGGTGATAATATTCCAGTTAATTGTTAAATTAGATATCATCACTAATACACAGGTGATAATATTCCAGTTAATTGTTAAATTAGATATCATCACTAATACACAGGTGATAATATTCCAGTTAATTGTTAAATTAGATATCATCACTAATACACAGGTGATAATATTCCAGTTAATTGTTAAATTAGATATCATCACTAATACACAGGGGATAATATTCCAGTTAATTGTTAAATTAGATATCATCACTAATACACAGGGGATAATATTCCAGTTAATTGTTAAATTAGATATCATCACTAATACACAGGTGATAATATTCCAGTTAATTGTTAAATTAGATATCATCACTAATACACAGGTGATAATATTCCAGTTAATTGTTAAATTAGATATCATCACTAATACACAGGTGATAATATTCCAGTTAATTGTTAAATTAGATATCATCACTAATACACAGGTGATAATATTCCAGTTAATTGTTAAATTAGATATCATCACTAACACAAAGGTGATAATATTCCAGTTAATTGTTAAATTAGATATCATCACTAACACACAGGTGATAATATTCCAGTTAATTGTTAAATTAGATGTCATCACTAATACACAGGTGATAATATTCCAGTTAATTGTTAAATTAGATATCATCACTAATACACAGGTGATAATATTCCAGTTAATTGTTAAATTAGATGTCATCACTAATACACAGGTGATAATATTCCAGTTAATTGTTAAATTAGATATCATCACTAATACACAGGGGATAATATTCCAGTTAATTGTTAAATTAGATATCATCACTAATACACAGGTGATAATATTCCAGTTAATTGTTAAATTAGATATCATCACTAATACACAGGTGATAATATTCCAGTTAATTGTTAAATTAGATATCATCACTAATACACAGGTGATAATATTCCAGTTAATTGTTAAATTAGATGTCATCACTAATACACAGGGGATAATATTCCAGTTAATTGTTAAATTAGATGTCATCACTAATACACAGGGGATAATATTCCAGTTAATTGTTAAATTAGATATCATCACTAATACACAGGTGATAATATTCCAGTTAATTGTTAAATTAGATATCATCACTAATACACAGGTGATAATATTCCAGTTAATTGTTAAATTAGATTATCATCACTCATACACAGGTGATAATATTCCAGTTAATTGTTAAATTAGATATCATCACTAATACACAGGGGATAATATTCCAGTTAATTGTTAAATTAGATATCATCACTAATACACAGGTGATAATATTCCAGTTAATTGTTAAATTAGATTATCATCACTCATACACAGGTGATAATATTCCAGTTAATTGTTAAATTAGATATCATCACTAATACACAGGTGATAATATTCCAGTTAATTGTTAAATTAGATATCATCACTAATACACAGGTGATAATATTCCAGTTAATTGTTAAATTAGATTATCATCACTAATACACAGGTGATAATATTCCAGTTAATTGTTAAATTAGATATCATCACTAATACACAGGGGATAATATTCCAGTTAATTGTTAAATTAGATATCATCACTAATACACAGGGGATAATATTCCAGTTAATTGTTAAATTAGATATCATCACTAATACACAGGTGATAATATTCCAGTTAATTGTTAAATTAGATATCATCACTAATACACAGGTGATAATATTCCAGTTAATTGTTAAATTAGATATCATCACTAATACACAGGTGATAATATTCCAGTTAATTGTTAAATTAGATATCATCACTAATACACAGGTGATAATATTCCAGTTAATTGTTAAATTAGATATCATCACTAATACACAGGGGATAATATTCCAGTTAATTGTTAAATTAGATATCATCACTAATACACAGGTGATAATATTCCAGTTAATTGTTAAATTAGATATCATCACTAATACACAGGGGATAATATTCCAGTTAATTGTTAAATTAGATATCATCACTAATACACAGGTGATAATATTCCAGTTAATTGTTAAATTAGATATCATCACTAATACACAGGGGATAATATTCCAGTTAATTGTTAAATTAGATATCATCACTAATACACAGGTGATAATATTCCAGTTAATTGTTAAATTAGATATCATCACTAATACACAGGTGATAATATTCCAGTTAATTGTTAAATTAGATATCATCACTAATACACAGGTGATAATATTCCAGTTAATTGTTAAATTAGATATCATCACTAATACACAGGTGATAATATTCCAGTTAATTGTTAAATTAGATATCATCACTAATACACAGGTGATAATATTCCAGTTAATTGTTAAATTAGATATCATCACTAATACACAGGTGATAATATTCCAGTTAATTGTTAAATTAGATATCATCACTAATACACAGGTGATAATATTCCAGTTAATTGTTAAATTAGATATCATCACTAATACACAGGGGATAATATTCCAGTTAATTGTTAAATTAGATATCATCACTAATACACAGGTGATAATATTCCAGTTAATTGTTAAATTAGATATCATCACTAATACACAGGGGATAATATTCCAGTTAATTGTTAAATTAGATATCATCACTAATACACAGGTGATAATATTCCAGTTAATTGTTAAATTAGATATCATCACTAATACACAGGTGATAATATTCCAGTTAATTGTTAAATTAGATATCATCACTAATACACAGGTGATAATATTCTGGTTAATTGTTAAATTAGACATGATAACTAAAACAGTGTCTAAAATATCCCACTTAATTTTAAGTTACGTGTCATCCCTAATCCACAGGGGCAATGTCTTGGTCAATTGTTACGAGCTGTCATCCTGAAAACTAAGTTTACACATTCCAGATAATGGTTAAGTTAGACTTTATCTTTCATGCTTAGGGTAGAATATTGTGTTTAATTGTTATATTGACATCATCCCTAATACAATGACATTTGTGCCCTGATCCAACTGGATCTCAGCAGGCAGCTCATGTGGGTAAAGAATTGGTTTAGCCCCTCTACCACTACCTTGGCAGAGATAGTTCTTCCATGGAATGTCCTCTCCACATCCATAATGGTGAGAAGATACTGCTTGACTCCTTTTGTTTTCGGCAGAAGTCCCACACAATCCACCAGCATTCTGTTCAAGGGTTCTGCAAAAGCTGGTTTGGGAATTAGGGGAGCACTTTTTATAGCAAGTTGGGGCTTCCCCACAACCTGGCACATGTGAACAGTTTTACAGAACTCCACCACATCTTTGTAGAGTTGTGGCCAGTCAAACTGCTGTCTTATGCAGGCTTAGGTTTTTCTGATGCCGACATGTCCAGCCATTGGAATTCCTGGGTTATTCTCAGTATTTCCTTTTGGTACCTGGGCAGAACCACTGGTGAGCCACTGTCCACTCTTCATCCGCAGGTCTCTAAGCAGGTCTCCACTTCCTCATCAGCACCTCATTCTTTAAATAGTCACACTCTGGAACTCCCTCTGCTTCTGTTTAACTTTAGACAGTCTGCGCTAACTTTTTTAACATTGGGTCAGCTTGCTGAGCCTCGACCAAGAAAGATCTATTTAACACATTCTTTTTGACCTCTAACTTCCCAAAGAAGGTTTCAGATAACTAGATAGGAGGGTCATCAGTCTGCAGTGTCAGTTCATCCTCCTCTGACGGAGCTTGTTTGACCATGGACCATCACAACACAAAGGCAGGAAAAATGTCAGTGGCCTTCTCCTGTAACTGCTCTGTCTGCCTGATCTATTTCATTCTCTCTAAAACCACTGGGTAAGCTACCACCTTCACCCTGACCAGATCATTACCCAGGCACAGGTCGACCCTGTCCATAGGTAAACTAGGGACAATCCCCAGGGTTACCAGTCCTGAAACAAAGCTGCACTCCATGTGTACCCAATATAGAGTCCTGGGCATTTACCTTCACTGATACTGTTTACTAATACCTGAGCGTTCGATGCCCTCTCTCGGGGAAAGTTCATGCATTTTCCAAGCAGGAGGGAATGGGTGGCCCCTGTATCCCAAGTATGTCTTTGGGCTTACTTGCCTTATTCGAGGGGTATGGGGTCACTTTTCCGTAGGATACAAAATCCTGGTATCTCTCAGGGAGTTTGTTAAATTTTCCAGCACTCTGAGTGGTGGTCATACTGGATCTTACTGCCACAGTTAAGGTCACAGCCTGGTATTCTGTGTTTCCCATCAGGGCCCCTTTTCCTGCACTGGTCTGGTGTATCCTGATTAATCCTCCAGCTTTTCACTGTAATGTCCAGCAGTCAGCTCAGAGGTGATGGGCCTTATTACAATGGAAACTCACAGGCTTTGGCGACACTCCTGTTCTCAGCACCGTCTGCTCTGGCTGAAGGAGGAGCACCTGTGTTTACAACTCTCCCTTCTTGCTCAGGGCTATTTTATTTTCTTCATTCATGGGATGTGGACGTCGCTGGATCGTCCAGCATTTATTACCCATCCCTAATTGCCCTTGAGAAGGTGGTGGGGAGCTGCCTTCTTGAACTGCTGCAGTCCATTTGGGGTAGGTACACCCACAGTGCTGTTAGGAAGGGAGTTCCAGGATTTGGACCAAGCGACAGTGAAGGAACGGCGATATAGTTCCAAGTCAGGATGGTGTGTGACTTGGCGGGGAACTTGCAGGTGGTGGTGTTCCCATGTATTTGCTGCCCTTGTCCTTCTAGTTGGTAGAGGTCGTGGGTTGGAAGTTGCTGTCGAAGGAGCCTTGGTGAGTTGTTGTGGTGCATCTTGTGGATGGTACACACTGCTGCCACTGTGCGTCGGTGGTGGAGGGAGTGAATGTGTGTAGATTGGGTGCCAATCAAGTACGCTGCTTTTTCCTGGATGGTGTCGAGCTTCTTGAGTGTTGTTGGACCTACATACATCAAGGCAAGTGAAGAATATTCCATCACACTCCTGACATGCGCCTTGTAAATTGTGGACAGGCTTTGTGGAGTCAGGAGGTGAGTTACTCGCCTCTGGATTCCTAGCCTCTGACCTGCTCTTGTTATTTATATGGCTACTCCAATTCATTTTCTGGTCAATGGTAGCCCCTAGGATGTTGATAGTGGGGGATTCAGCGATGGCAATTCCGTTGAATGTCAAGGGGAGATGGCTAGATTCTCTCTTGATGGAGATGATCATTGCCTGGCACTTGTGTGGCACGAATGTTACTTGCCACTTACCAGCCCAAGCCTGGATATTTTCCAGGTCTTGCTGCATTTCTACACAGAATGCTTCAGTATCTGAGGAGTCACGAATGGTGCTGAATATTGTGCAATCATCAGCACACATACCCACTTCTGACCATATGATTGAAGGAAGGTCATTGATGAAGCAGCTGAAGATGGTTGGGCCCAGGACACTACCCTGAGGAACTCCTGCAGTGATGTCCTGGAGCTCGGATGATTGACCTCCAACAACCACAACCATTTTCATTTGTTTAAGGTATGACTCCAGCCAGTGGATGGTTTTTCCCCCTGATTCCCATTGACTTCAGGTCTCCTTGACGCCCTACTCGGTCAAATGCTGCCTTGATATCAACGGCAGTCACTCTCACCTCACCTCTTGAGTTCAGCTCTTTTGTCCATGATTGATCCAAGGCTGTAATGAGGTCAGGAAATGAGTGGCCCTGGCAGAACCCAAACTGAGCATCACTGAGCAGGTTATTGCGAAGCAAGTGCCGCTTCATGGCACTGTTGATGACACCGTCCATCACTTTACTGATAATTGAGAGTAGGCTAATGGGGCGGAAGTTGGCCGGTTTGGACTTGTCCTGCTTTTTGTGTACAGGACTTACCTGGGTAATTTTCCACATTGCAGGGTAGATGCCAATGTTGTGACTGCGCGGGAACAGCTTGGCTCGGGGCACTGCAAGTTCTGAAGCACAGGTCTTCAGTACTATTGCGGGAATATTATCAGGGCCCATAGCTTTTGCAGTATCCAGTGCCTTCAATCGTTTCTTGATATCACGTGGAATGAATCGAATTGGCTGAAGTCTGGCATCTGTGATGCTGGGGATTTCAGGAGGAGGCCGAGATGGATCATCAACTCGGCACTTCTGGCTGAAGATTGTTGCAAATGCTTCAGCCTTTTTTTTTGCACTGATGTGCTGGGCTCCCCCATCATTGAGGATGGGGATATTTGTGGAGCTGCCTCCTCCAGTTAGTTGTTTAATTGTCCACCACCATTCACAGCTGGATGTGGCAAGACTGCAGAGCTTAGATCTGATCCGTTGGTTATGGGATCGCTGAGCTCTGTCTATCACATGCTGCTTATGCAGTTTGGCACGCAGATACTCTTGTGTTGTGGCTTCACCAGGTTGACACCTGGTTTTGAGGTATGCCTGGTGCTGCTCCTGGCATGCCCTCCTACACTCTTCATTGAATTCCCATGTGCTTTAATTTTGCACGCTAACTTCTTACGTGGGAACTTATCAAAATCCTTCTGAAAGTCAAAATACATCACATCCACTCGTTCTCTCATATCTATTCTATGAAATTACATCCTCAAAAAATTCCAGTAGATTTGCCAAGCATGATTTCCCTTTCGTAAATCCATGTTGACTGTGTCCGATCCTGTCATTGTTCTGCGTGTGCTCTGTTATTACATCTTTTATAATGTTCTCTCGCATTTTCCCCACTACTTATGTCAGGCTTACCGGTCAATAATTCCCTGTTGTGTCTCTACCACCGTTTTTAAAAAGTGGTGTTACATTAGCTAACCTGCAATCCATTGTAACTCTTCCAGAGTCTATAGAAATTTGAAGACTGGCCAGCAATGCATCTACTATTTCTAGAGTCTCTTCCTTAAATACTTTGGGATGTAGATTATCAGGCCCTGGGGATTTATCAGCCTTCAATCCCATCAATTTACCCAACACCTTTTCCCTACTAATACTGATTTCATACCGTCCCTCCTTCTTACTGGACCCTATGTTCCCCAACATTACTGGGAGGTAATTTGTGTCCTCCTTTGTGAAGACAGAACCAAAGTATGTATTTAATTGGTCTACCATTTCTTTGTTCCCCATTACTTCCAAACAGAATTCGATGAAGTGTCATTTAACAGGCTTGTCAATAAAGATAAAGCCCATGGAATAAAAGGGACAAAGTTGTCTACATGACCAGAAGCAGAGAGAGGGGGTGAAAGGTTGTTTTTAGACTGGAGGAAGTTTCCCCAGGGGTCGTTACTGGGTCTGCTACTTTTCATGATTTATATTAAACACTTGGACTTGAGTGTAAATGGAACAATTTCAAACTTTACACTTGGCACAAAATTTGGAAGTGTACTGCGCAATGAGGATGATCGTAACAGACATCAAGTGGATGTAGATAGGTTGGTGGAATGGACGGACACGTGGCAGATAAACTTTAACAGAAGCGCAAATTGATACATTTACATTGGACGGAGAGGAGAGGCAATGAAAAATAAAGGGTGTAATTTTAATGGGGGTGCAGCAACAGAGTGGATGCATGTGAATAGTTCAATGACAGGACATATAGATGAGCTTGTTAAAATGACATGCTGTGTGACTGTTTCAAAGACAAACTATCCTTCCTTATCCTTCACAAACTTACTGCAGTCTGTGACAATGTTCATAACACCATCTTCCTCCCACACCTCTCCATTGTCGTCCAGCTGGAAGGAAATGCTGTTACCTTTTTATTATTTCATGGGATGAAGCATCGCTGGCTAAACCAACATTCATTGCCCATCACTAATTGCCTTTGAAAAGGTGGTATTAAGCTGCCTCCTTGATCCGCTGCAGTCCATCTGGTGCCGGTACACCCACAGTACTATTTAGGAAGGGAGTTCCAGGATTTTGACCCAGTGACAGTAAAGGAACAGCGATATCGTTCCAATTCAGGATGGTATATGACTTGGAGGGGAACTTGCAGGTGGTGGTGTTCCCATGCATCGCTGCCATTGTCCTTCTAAGTTGTAGAGGTCGTGGGTTTGGAAGGTGCTGTCTAAGAAACCTTGGTGCGTTGCTACAGTGCATCTTGTAGATGGTACACACTGCTGCTCCTGTGCTGGTGGTGAGGGAGTGCATGACACCCCAATCACAACAAACAAGCGGGCGGTTTTGTCCTGAATGGTGTTGACCTTCTGGAGTGTTGTTGGTGCTGCACTCATCCAGGCAAGTGGACAGTATTCCATAACACTCCTGACTTGTGCCTTGCAAATGGTGGAGAGGCTTTGGGGAGTCAGGAGGTGAGTTACTCTCCGCAGCATTCCAAGCCTTTGACCTGCTCTTGTCGCTGCAATTCCGCTTCCGTTCAATGGTAACCCCTAGGATGCTGATAGTGGGAGATTCAGCGATGGTAATGCCGTTTAATGTCAAGGGGAGATGGTTAGATTCTCTCTTATTGGAAATGATTGTGTCCTGGCACTTGTGTGTCATGAATGTTACTTGCCACTTTTCAGTTCAAGCCTGAATGTTGTCCAGGTCTTGCTGCATATGTCTGTCTTCAGTATCTGAGCAGTTGTGAATAGTGATCATCATTGTACAGTCATCAGTGAACTTTCCCACTTCTGACCTTATGATTGAAGAAGGTCATTGATGAAGCAGCTGAAGATGTTTGGGCCTAGGACACTACCCTGAGGAACTCCTGCAGTGATGTCCTGGAACTGAGATGATTGACCTCCAACAACCACAACCATCTTCCTTTATGCTAGGTTAGGAATGACTCCCAAGCAGTTGATTTCTCCCATTGACTTCTGCTTAGCTACGTTCCATTCATAGCTAAAATAACAGAAAATGCTGTAAATACTCAACTTGACTGGCAGCATCTGTGGAAAGAGAAGCAAAGTTAACGTTTCATGTTGATAACATTTCATCAGAACAGGCAATGATTAGAAATGTAATCGGTGTTGAAAAAGTGAAAGGTGGGGAAGAGCAACAAAAGGGAAGATCTGTGATAGGCCGAGGATGGGGAGACTAAATGACAAAGAACAAGGCAAAGGGAGTGGTAACATTTGTTGTAAGGGACAAAGCATTTGTCCAGGGAGGGTGTTAATGGCTGAATAATGAACTGCTCTGTCCGAAAGCAAAAGTATGAAAAACAAGTTTAAGACCAGGTGCCGGTGTGAAATTGTTGAACTCAGTGCTGATCCAGAGGCTCTAAAGTGTGCAATTGGAAGATGAGGTTCTGTTCCTCAAGCTTGTCTTGAGCTTCACTGGAACACTGCAGAATGTGGAGAGCAGAAATGTCAGTGTGGGAGCAGGGCAGTGAATTAAAATGGCAAGTGACCAGAAGTTCAGTGACATGCTTGTGGACTGAGTGGACAGGTTCCACAAAGCGTCATCCAATCTGTATTTGGTCTCCACAATTATCTTTATTATTATTTGTTCATGGGATGTGCGCATCACTGACGAGGACAGCATTTATTGGCGATCCTTAATGGAAAGGAGACCGCATTGTGAGCAGCGAATACAGTATACTAAATTGAAAGAAGTACAAGTTAATATGCTGATTCACCTGAAAGGAGTGTTTGAGGTCTTGGATAGTGAGGCTAGAGGAGGGAAAAGGGCAGGTATGACACCTTCTGTGATTGCATGGGAAGGTGCTGTGGGAAGGGAACAAGGTGTTGGGGGTGAGGGAGGAGTGGTCCAGGGTGTCACGGAGGGAACAATCTCTTCGGAATGATGACTTGGGAGGGTGGGGGGAAGGAGTGCTTGGCAGTGGCATCACACTGGAGGTGGCAGAAATGGTGGAAAGTGATACTTTGGATATGGGGGCTGATGGGGTGGAAAGTGAAGACAAGATGAACCCTTTCACAGGTCTGGGAGGGAGGGGAAGGGATGAGGGTAGAAGTGCGGGAAATGAGCCGGACCCGGCTGAGGGCCCTGTCAACCACAGTAGGGGGGATCCTCAGTGGAGGAAAAAGGAAGACATAACCGAAATGCTGTTCTGGAAGGTTGCATCATCAGAGCAGATGCGATGGAGATGAAGAATTTGGGAGAATGGAATGGAGTCCTTACAGTAGGCAGGGTGTGAAGAAATGTAGTCGAGGTAGCTGTGAGAGTCGGTGGGCTTATAATGGATATGATTGGGCAGCCTATCCCAAGAGATGGAGACTGAAGAGTCAAGGAAGGGAAGTGTTGGAGATAGACAACAAGAAGGTGAGTGAAGGGTGAAATTTGGAAGCAATGTTGATAAAGTTTTCCAGTTCGAGATGGGAGCAGGAAACAGCACCGATACAGTTATCAATGCACCAGAAAAAAGAGCTCAGGGAGGGTACCTGAGTCGGACTGGAACAAGGAATGTCCAACATATGCGATAACAAGGGCATAGTTAAGACCCATGCGGGTACCCATAGCAATACCATTTACTTGAAGTTAAGCTGTGAAGAGAGACTGGGCAGGCTAGGGTTGTTTTCCTTAGAGCAGAGAAGGCTGAGGGGAGACCTGATTGAGGTATACAAAATTATAGGGTAGATGGGAAGAAACTTTTTTCCCCTTAGCGGAGGTGTCAATGACCAGGGGACAGAGATTTAAGGTAAAGACAGGAGTTTTAGAGGCGATTTGAGGACAAATGTTGCCAGTTGAAATCTGGAACCCACTGCCTGAAGGGGTGGCAGAGGCAGGAACGCTCACAAGAAGTATTTAGACGAGCACTTGAAACGCCACAGCATCCAAAGCTACGGCCAAATGTTGGAAAATGGCATTAGAATAGTGAGGTGCTTGATGGCCAGCATTGACACAATGGGCCGAAGGACCTATTTCTGTGTTTTATAACTCTCTGACTCAATGAACTAAGTGGAGTTCAAGGAGAAGTTGTTCAATGTGAGAACAGGATCAGCCAGGCGAAGGAGGGTGGTGGTGGATGGGGACTGGCTCGGCCTCTGTTCAAGGAAGAAGCAGAGAGCCCTCAATCATTCCTGGCATGGGATGGAGGTGTAGAGAGAGTGGACGTCCATAGTGAAGAGGAGGTGGTTAGTGCCAAGAAGATGGAAATTGTCAAAATGACGAAGGGCGTCCAAAGCGTCACATATGTAGGAGGGAAGAGACTGGACAAGGGGAGAAAAAATCGAGTCAAGATAGGAAGAAATAAGTTCAGTGCGATAGGAACAATCTGAAACAATGGCTTGACCAGGGTAGTCCTCTTTGTGAATTTTCTGAATGAGGTAGAAGTGGCCTGTCCGGGGTTCTGTGAATAAGGTTGGAAGCTGTAGAGGGAAGATGCCTGGAGGAGATGAGGTCAATGACAGTGTCCTGCAGACAGCGGCGTGATGCTTTGTGGTGGGGTCATGGTCCAGGGGAAAGTAGGAAGAAGTGTCTGAGAGTTGGCACTGAGCCTTTGCGAGGCAGAGGTCAGTACGCCAGACAACAGCAGCACCACCCTTGTCTGCAGGTTTGATCACAATGTCGGGATTAGACAGTAAGGGGAGCAGAGAAATTGAATGGCATATGTCTTGCCGACAGTTCTCAATGAAAAGATCAAGACTGAGTAAGAGGCCAGAAGGAGGGGTGCAGGTGGAGGGAGAATACCGGAGGTGCCTGAGTAGGTCCACTGGTCAGGGAAAGGATCCCTGTCCGAACAATTGAGCAAGAGGCGATGGTGACAGAAAAGAGCTCCACGTCATGCTGAGCGTGAAATGAATTGAGGTTGGAGTATTCGGGGTTCAAACAGTTGTTTGCTATGTACAGATCATTCCGCAATAGAGAGGGGAAGGTGTCACTGTTTAAAAATAAGGAGCCGCCCATTTAAGACAGAGATGAGGAGAAATTCTTTCCTCTCAGAGTGTCGAGTCTTTGAAATTATCTTCCTC
Source organism: Heterodontus francisci (assembly GCF_036365525.1). Taxonomy (NCBI): domain Eukaryota; kingdom Metazoa; phylum Chordata; class Chondrichthyes; order Heterodontiformes; family Heterodontidae; genus Heterodontus; species Heterodontus francisci. Next base: position 534,397 of record NW_027140421.1, on the reverse strand, counting down.
AAAAGGCAGAGTCTTTGAATATTTTTAATGCAGAGTTGGATAGATTCCTGATAAGCAAGAGGGAAAAAGGTTATTGGGAGTAGGTGGAAATGTGGAGTAATCAGTTCAGCCAGCAACTTATTGAATGGTGCAGCAGGCTCGAAGGTCCGAGTGGCCAACTCCTACTCCTAATTCATATGTTTGTACGTAAATATATGCTGTTATTGTTTTGATGGCTTTGGAACAGCACTGTATACTTCCCCCAGCCAGAAAAACAATATATGTTCTGTGCCTTAGCCAATTGGAGATTTAAACAACCACTGCCACTTTGATCCATTGGTTTCAGTTTTCCTAAGAAGTATATTAAATGACACTTGGTCAAACACCTTTTGAAAGTTATATACATAACACCAGCTGTGCCACCCTCATCAGTCCCCTCTAATACTATATCAAATACATCCTTCAGGTTTGTTAGGTACAATTTGCCTTTAACCTGTTCATGGTAGCTGACATTTATAAATGAGAGATGGTGCAGGAGGGAGGGGTTCAGATTTTTGGGACGTTGGAACCGGTTCTGGGGGAGGTGGGACTATTACAAATTGGACGGTCTACACCTGGGCCGGACTGGAACCAATGTCCTTGGGGTTGCTTTTGCTAACGCTGTTGGGGAGGGTTTAAACTAATGTGGCAGGGGGATGGAAACCAAATGAGGAGGTCAGTGGACAGTAAGGAGGTAGTAACTAAAGCCTGTAAGGAACTAGATAATGAAGTCAGCGTGACTAAGGGAAAGAGTAGACAGGGAGCAGATGATGAACGCAATGGGAGTGGTGGTCTGAGGTGCATTTGTTTTAATGCAAGAAGTGTAGTAGGTAAGGCAGATGAACTTAGGGCTTGGATTAGTACCTGGGAGTATGATGTTATTGCTATTACTGAGACTTGGTTGAGGGAAGGGCATGATTGGCAACTAAATATCCCAGGATATCGATGCTTCAGGCGGAATAGAGAGGGAGATAAAAGGGGTGGAGGAGTTGCATTACTGGTCAAAGAGGAGATCACAGCTGTGCTGAAGGAGGGCACTATGGAGGACTCGAGCAGTGAGGCAATATGGGCAGAACTCAGAAATAGGAAGGGTGTGGTAACAATGTTGGGGCTTTACTACAGGCCTCCCAACAGCGAGCGTGAGATAGAGGTACAAATATGTAAACAGATTATGGAAAGATGTAGGAGCAACAGGGTGGTGGTAGGATATTTTAATTTTCCCAACATTGACTGGGATTCACTAGTGTTAGAGGTCTAGATGGAGCAGAATATGTAAGGAGCATCCAGGAGGGTTTTCTAGAGCAGTATGTAAATAGTCCAACTCTGGAAGGGGCCATACTGGACCTGGTGTTGGGGAATGAGCCCGGCCAGGTGGTTGAAGTTTCAGTAGGGGACTACTTTGGGAATAGTGATCACAATTCCGTAAGTTTTAGAATACTCATGGACAAAGACAAGAGTGGTCCTAAAGGAAGAGTGCTAAATTGGGGGAAGGCCAACTATACCAAAATTCGGCAGGAGCTGGGGAATGTAGATTGGGAGCAGCTGTTTGAAGGTAAATCCACATTTGATATGTGGGAGGCTTCTAAAGAGAGGTTGATTAGCGTGCAGGAGAGACATGTTCCTGTGAAAATGAGGGATAGAAATGGCAAGATTAGGGAACCATGGATGACAGGTGAAATTGTGAATCTAGCTAAGAGGAAAAAGGAAGCATACATAAGGTCTAGGCGGCTGAAGAAAGACAAAGATTTGGAAGAATATCGGGAATGTAGGTCCAATCTGAAACGAGGAATTAAGAGGGCTAAAAGGGGTCATGAAATATCGTTAGCAAACAAGGTTAAGGAAAATCCCAAAGCCTTTTATTCATAAATAAGGAGCAAGAAGGTAATGAGAGAAAGGATCGGCCCACTCAAGGACAAAGGAGGAAAGTTATGCGTGGAGTCAGAGAAAATGAGTGAGATTCTGAACGAGTACTTTGCATCAGTATTCACCGAGGAGAGGGACATGACGGATGTTGAGGTTAGGGACAGATGTTTGATTACTCTAGGTCAAGTCGGCATAAGGACGGAGGAAGTGTTGGGTACTCTAAAGGGCATTAAGGTGGACAAGTGCCCAGGTCCGGATGGGATCTATCCCAGATTACTGAGGGAAGCGAGAGAGGAAATAGCTGGGGCCTTAACAGATATCTTTGCAGCATCCTTAAACACGGGTGAGGTCCCGGAGGACTGGAGAAGTGCTGATGTTGTCCCCTTGTTTAAGAAGGGTAGCAGGGATAATCCAGGTAATTATAGACCGGTGAGCCTGACGTCAGTGGTAGGGAAGCTGCTGGGGAAGATACTGATGGATAGGATCTATTCCCATTTGGAAGAAAATGGGATTATCAGTGATTGGCAACATGGTTTTGTGCAGGGAAAGTCATGTCTTACCAACTTAATAGAATTCTTTGAGGAAGTGACAAAGTTGATTGATGAGGGAAGGGCTGTAGATGTCATATACATGGACTTCAGTAAGGCGTTTGATAAGGTTCCCCATGGTAGGCAGATGTAGAAAGTGAAGTCGCATGGGGATCCAGGGTGTACTAGCTAGATGGATAAAGAACTGGCTGGGCAACAGGAGACAGAGAGTAGCAGTGGAGGGGAGTTTCTCAAAATGGAGACGTGTGACCAGTGGTTTTCCACAGGGATCCGTGCTGGGACCACTGTTTGTGATATACATAAATGATTTGGAGGAAAGTATAGGTGGTCTGATTAGCAAGTTTGCAGACGACACTAAGATTGGTGGAGGAGCAGATAGTGAAGGGGACTGTCAGAGAATACAGCAGAATATAGATAGATTGGAGAGTTGGGCAGAGAAATTGCAGATGGAGTTCAATCCGGGCAAATGCGAGGTGATGCATTTTGGAAGATCCAATTCAAGAGTGAACAAGACAGTAAATGGAAAAGTCCTGGGGAAAGTTGATGTACAGAGAGATTTGGGTGTTCAGGTCCATTGTTCCCTGAAGGTGGCAACGCAGGTAAATAGAGTGGTCAAGAAGGCATACGGCATGCTTTCCTTCATCGGACAGGGTATTGAGTACAAGAGTTGGCAGGTCATGTTACATTTGGTTCGGCCACATTTGGAATGCTGCGTGCAGTTCTGGTCGCCACATTACCTAAAGGATGTGGATGCTTTGGAGAGGGTGCGGAGGAGGTTCACCAGGATGTTGGCTGGTATGGAGGGCGCTAGCTATGAAGAGAGGTTGAGCAGATTAGGATTATTTTCATTAGAAAGACGGAAGTTGAGGGGGACCTGATTGAGGTGTACAAAATCATGAGAGGTATAGACAGGTTGGATAGCAAGAAGCTTTTTCCCAGAGTGGGGGATTCAATTACTAGGGGACACGAGTTCAAAGTGAGAGGGGAAAAGTTATGGGGGGATATGCTTGGAAAGTTCTTTACGCAGAGGGTGGTGGGTGCCTGGAACGCGTTGCCTGTGGAGGTGGGAGACGCGGGCTCAATAGCATCTTTTAAGATGTATCTGGACAGATACATGAATGGGCAGGAAGCAAAGAGATACAGACCCTTAGAAAATAGGCGACAGGTTTAGATAGAGGATCTGGATCGGGGCAGGCTTGGAGGGCTGAATGGCCTGTTCCTGTGCTGTAATTTTTTTCTTCTTCTTCTTCTTCTAAACCATTGTGTTTAAAAACAGCGGTTATCTCTGACAGGTTGATGGTTGTAATTTCCCCACCAGGGATACTCGTCTGACAGGTCAGTAAATACAGGGTTTATTCCAGCTCTACTTTTTAAAATGGGGTGTGACATTTACAACTCTCCAGTCCTCTGCCACGGATTGGAAGATTCTGGCGAGTCCCTCTGCTATTTTCATTATTTCGGTACAAAAGTGGTGGATTGAAAGGCTTTCATTGAACCTGTTTGTTCAGTGACTGTTGGAGAAATTTTCTGAGCTTTGCTAATTATTACATAACATTGTAGAAGCAGAAAAGCAGGACACAGCTTGTAGCTAATCTAACCACAACCAACGGTCATAAATTGTAGACAGAGCAGCTAACCACAATCAGACGTTACGGTCAGATATGGTGTCTGGAGTGGGCATTGAATTAAGGAACTAGCTTGTTATTGTTGAAACTGATGTTTCGCTGACCTCGGACCCTGCATGGTGCACCGTTACGTAGGCAGTCTTGTGGGTGCTTATCTAATTGTGAAACTGTTAGCTCTGCCTTTTTTATACTATATAAGTCCACGGCGATCTGTAGCTCTTTGGGAGTAGCACTGAACCGCATTTAGGTAAGGTGTTATCCCCCATGATATCATGCAATAAAGTGTTTGATTCTCAACGTCTGAGTCCGGAGAATTTGTTCAACAATAGGGCACAATCTGGATTTTCTCCAACAGTGACTGTAATTAATGTCAGTCTCAATGGACTCTAATTGTGACACTGGAGCATTTCCTTTTTCTATTAATAAGAGATTCCTTTCAATGTGTTATCTTATAGTGTCAGCCAGAGCATCGTCTCCGGCACTAACAGGGATCACCGGCTCCAGCGAGAGTGAAAGGATAGATCAGAATCTGAGAACAATAGATTGGAATGTTACAACAATGGATCAGAATCTGAGAACAATAGATCGGAATGTTACAACAATGGGTCAGAATCTGAGAACAATAGATCGGAATGTTACAACAATGGATCAGAATCTGAGAACAATAGATTGGAATGTTACAACAATGGATCAGAATCTGAGAACAATAGATCGGAATGTTACAACAATGGACAGGAGTTTATCCTATTGGTTTGATTATCTTACTGCGGATTATTCTTGGATGACATTAGTGGATCGGATCTATTATGCACTGAGGATGACTCAATACATTTATTATCCCATACTCGCTATTGTTGGTGTCCCTGGTAAGTCTCTCTATCAAGCTATTAATCCTATAAACGATAATTAACTGTTTTGCTGTTCTGAACATTGGCCACCTCCAAAAGATTGTCCTGCCTGTGAGCCCATTTACTGTACATTGTCAAGAGGAGGTAAACAGTCTACAAAGGGATATAAATAGGTTCAGTAAGATTGCAAAACTTTGGCAGATGGAGTATCATGTGGTAAGATGTGGACTTGTCCACTTTGGCAGGAAGAATAGAAAAGCAGGATGCTATTTAAATGTAGAGAGATTGCACAACTCGGTGGTACAGCGGGATCTGGGTGTCCTGGTACATGAATCAGAAAGAGTCAGTATACAGGGACAGCAAGTGACTAGGAAGGCAAATGGAATGTTAGTGTTTATTGCAAATGGAATCGAGTATAAAAGTGGAGAAGTTTTACTGCAGATGTGCAGGGCTTTGGTGAGACCACATCAGGAATATTGTGTATACTTTTGGTCTCCTTCTTTGATAAAACTATATAATTGCATACAGGTGAATGAAAGTTCAGTTGATTCGTTTCGTGAATGAAGGGCTTATTTTATCAAGAAAGGTTCAAGAGGGTGGAGTTTGGAAGAATGAGAGATGTCTTATTGAAACATAGCTGATCCTGAGTAACCTTGATAGAGTGGATACCGAGAGGATGTTTCCTCTTGTTGGGGAGACTGGAACTAGGGGATAAAGCGAAAAATAAATGTTCAGCCATGATCAGATCGAATGGTGGAGCAGGCTCAAAGGGCCGAATGGCCTCCTCCTGCTCCTCAGTCCCAAGTTCCTATGTGTAGAAACATCTCAATTTTAATATTCCCATCATGTGATCAAATGCCTCCATGGCCTCACCCCTCTGATTATCCCAGTCCCCTGTCAATTTCCAATATCCCTGAAACTTGTTGATCTTAAAGTCCTTTTCTAATTCCCTTTTTAAAGAGAGTTCCCCCATCCCCGTCTCTCTCCCTGACCACACATTTCATCTCTCCTGCTCCACTCATGCTGTGGAAGTTTGGATCCATGAAATGGTGTGACTGCCGGTCACATCCAGCACATTGTACAGGACACCCGGGCTGGCCGGGGTGCTGGTGTCGGTGTAATGTCTGTGTGTGTGTGTCTGTCGTGTGAGGCGGGGCCTGAATATGATGTCAATCAGCCATTTCAGTAGCTTTGATGTACGACTTTGAAACTTAGTCTGTGCATGTCCACTGACTGCCTGTGTTCGTCACCCTCAGCTGAACATACATTCAGCAACACGAGGAACCCCCTCTAGTGTTATTTAAAAGGACCAGGCATCCAACATACAGGTGAGGGGCTTTTGACTTATTTCCGCTATTGTAAAGTTAGTGGAGGTACTGTGGATGGTTTTCTTGAGGTTGTGTTTTGAGCTTCTGCAGACATTCAGGAAGGACCGAGGATTTGGTGACCCAACTCTGGACGAGGTATGGGGACTGTAGTTACAGTGTCTCTTGGTCTGTAACATGACCACCAAATGGAGCAGAGGCTGCAGAGAGGGGAAGCTCTGTAAAGAGGGAGGAGGAGGGGCCTCTGCACTATGCTCCCCGGGTTTTCCAGAGCACTTTTCCTACCTACACCTAACCCAGAAGCAGTTTTTGAGGTGACTCTGATTCAGTAAGGAGGTGGTCACAGAACTGTGTCACCTCCTGTCACACGACCTGGAGCCTCACACCAGGGTGAGGCTGTTAAGGTCACAGTTTCATTGAACTTCTATGGATCTGGATCTTTCCAGGCAGGAGCAGCTGATGCACCCATTATATTGTCATTTCCTTCAAGTGTCCATCCAATTTCCTTTTGAAATCATTGATTGTCTTCACTTCCATCACCCTCGTGGGCAGCGAGTTCCAGGTGTTACAAAGATGTCGAGAATTTTGAGAACAAATGTCTCTTTCTGTCCAACAACCTGTCTGTAAGCAGATTGTAGTTAATTTTCCCCCTTTTTTTAAAACAAGGAAAATCCTGATTCCGTATTTCTCCACTCCCTCAGCTTGCGAACCCTGACTTTTAAAGGACTGCAACAACACTGGTGTTAAAGTTAAAAATAGAAGTAGGATTTATTACTACATACTCAAACTCAGGAAGCGGGTTACATTCGCAACGTACATTCATAAGCATACAGGGAATGGTAAAGGCATCAAAAGGGTAAGAACATTTACCAAGTAGAAAAAATAGCTTAATTACAAACTGAAGGAGGTTCCAGTTGAAAATAGAGTCCGTTTTTTCACTGACATAAAGTTCAAAGCTGGAATTAACCAACTGGAAATGCTGAGTGGAGTAGGAGTTGCAGGAAATCTCTACTCTCAATGTTTCTTCTTGCACTTTCGGGGATTAGATGAGGCTTTTTTATGACGAGAATCTGGTAGAGAGCAGAATTATTTTCTTGCTGCTTTGCAGACTGTGGCATCTTATTTCCTTCTTGCAGGCAGGCCCCAGGGATAGCCAGCTGCAAACCTTCCAGGCAGCTGATTACCTGTAAGAGCTGTTCCCTCAAACTAAAACGGTTTCAAAACCAGATAGGCTTAAAAGGATGGCATTTGGGTCATGTGATCGGAACCCTTAAAGTAACTGTCCCAGGTACTGTTGTTGAAGGTATCTGCTCCCCCACCATGTTTAAACAAGTTGAACACAGAAGTGGCAGCTCACAATAACATCCAAGTGCACGAAAATACAATTTGCAGTTGGTTTCCATCCATTTGTGACACATATCAACAACAACTGCTGCATAAAAAAAGTTATTCCGCACATTCTCCCTGCATCTCTTGTCCAGAACTTTAAATCTGTGGCCCCTAGTCCTCATACCATTAGTTAATAGAGACATTTTCCTTGTCTAACTTATCTAAGCCTGTCATAATTATCTACATTTTAATCAAATCTCCCCTCAATCTCCTTTGTTCAAACAGGAAGAAACCCAGTTTTACTAACCTAACCTTGTAACAAATATTCCCATCCCTGGAATCATTCTGGTAAATCTCAACTGCACCCTTTCAAGGGACCGCACATCTTTCCAAAAGTCTGGTGAACAGAAATGGACTAGATACTGTAGTTGTAGCCGAACCAGAGCATTATAAGTGTTCAGCAAATCTTCACTGCTTTAGTGCTGAATGACTCTATTTATTAAGGACAAGATCCAATACGATTTACTAATCAATCTCTCAGTATGTCCTGCCACCTTCAAACATTGATGTATATGCACCCGCAAGTCCCTCTATTCCAGCAAATCATTCAGCAATGTGTTATTAAGTCTATATTGCTTCTCGAAAATACATCTGCCAGTTCTGCTAACCTATGTATGTCCTGTTCCAGTCAATTACTATTATTTTGACTTTATGTCCATTCTGATAGCCTGTCGAAGTCCAGTTTCAGTCTATGACGATCAGCCTGACTGTCTGTTCACTCGGATAACCTGTCTATGTCCTGTTTCAGTCATTTACTATCATCCTGACTGTCTGTCCATTCTGCTGAACTATCAATGTCCTGTTTCAGTCAATTACTGTCATCCTGCCTGTCTATCCATTCTGCTAAACTATCTATGTCCTGTTTCAGTCATTTACTATCATCCTGACTGTCTGTCCATTCTGCTAAACTATCTATGTCCTGTTTCAGTCATTTACTATCATCCTGACTGTCTGTCCATTCTGCTGAACTATCAATGTCCTGTTTCAGTCAATTACTATCATCCTGACTGTCTATCCATTCTGCTAAATTATCAATGTCCTGTTTCAGTCAATTACTATCATCCTGACTGTCTGTCCATTCTGCTAAATTATCAATGTCCTGTTTCAGTCAATTACTATCATCCTGACTGTCTGTCCATTCTGCTAAATTATCAATGTCCTGTTTCAGTCAATTACTATCATCCTGACTGTCTGTCCATTCTGCTAAATTATCAATGTCCTGTTTCAGTCAATTACTATCATCCTGACTGTCTGTCCATTCTGCTAAACTATCTATGTCCTGTTTCAGTCATTTACTATCATCCTGACTGTCTGTCCATTCTGCTAAACTATCCATGTCCTGTTTCAGTCAATTACTATCATCCTGACTGTCTGTCCATTCTGCTAAACTATCTATGTCCTGTTTCAGTCATTTACTATCATCCTGACTGTCTATCCATTCTGCTAAACTATCTATGTCCTGTTTCAGTCAATTACTATCATCCTGACTCTCTGTCCATTCTGCTAAACTATCTATGTCCTGTTTCAGTCATTTACTATCATCCTGACTGTCTGTCCATTCTGCTGAACTATCAATGTCCTGTTTCAGTCAATTACTATCATCCTGACTGTCTGTCCATTCTGCTAAATTATCAATGTCCTGTTTCAGTCAATTACTATCATCCTGACTGTCTGTCCATTCTGCTAAATTATCAATGTCCTCTTTCAGTCAATTACTATCATCCTGACTGTCTGTCCATTCTGCTGAACTATCAATGTCCTGTTTCAGTCAATTACTATCATCCTGACTGTCTATCCATTCTGCTAAATTATCAATGTCCTGTTTCAGTCAATTACTATCATCCTGACTGTCTGTCCATTCTGCTGAACTATCAATGTCCTGTTTCAGTCAATTACTATCATCCTGACTGTCTGTCCATTCTGCTAAACTATCAATGTCCTGTTTCAGTCTTTTACCATCATCCTGACTGTCTGTCCAGTCTGCTAACCAATCAATGTTCTGTTTCAGTCTTTTACTATCATCCTGACTGTCTATCCATTCTGCTAAATTATCAATGTCCTGTTTCAGTCAATTACTATCATCCTGACTGTCTGTCCATTCTGCTAAATTATCAATGTCCTGTTTCAGTCAATTACTATCATCCTGACTGTCTGTCCATTCTGCTAAATTATCAATGTCCTGTTTCAGTCAATTACTATCATCCTGACTGTCTGTCCATTCTGCTAAATTATCAATGTCCTGTTTCAGTCAATTACTATCATCCTGACTGTCTGTCCATTCTGCTAAACTATCTATGTCCTGTTTCAGTCATTTACTATCATCCTGACTGTCTGTCCATTCTGCTAAACTATCCATGTCCTGTTTCAGTCATTTACTATCATCCTGACTGTCTGTCCATTCTGCTAAACTATCTATGTCCTGTTTCAGTCATTTACTATCATCCTGACTGTCTATCCATTCTGCTAAACTATCTATGTCCTGTTTCAGTCAATTAGTATCATCCTGACTCTCTGTCCATTCTGCTAAACTATCTATGTCCTGTTTCAGTCATTTACTATCATCCTGACTGTCTGTCCATTCTGCTGAACTATCAATGTCCTGTTTCAGTCAATTACTATCATCCTGACTGTCTGTCCATTCTGCTAAATTATCAATGTCCTGTTTCAGTCAATTACTATCATCCTGACTGTCTGTCCATTCTGCTAAATTATCAATGTCCTGTTTCAGTCAATTACTATCATCCTGACTGTCTATCCATTCTGCTAAATTATCAATGTCCTGTTTCAGTCAATTACTATCATCCTGACTGTCTGTCCATTCTGCTGAACTATCAATGTCCTGTTTCAGTCAATTACTATCATCCTGACTGTCTATCCATTCTGCTAAATTATCAATGTCCTGTTTCAGTCAATTACTATCATCCTGACTGTCTGTCCATTCTGCTAAACTATCAATGTCCTGTTTCAGTCTTTTACCATCATCCTGACTGTCTGTCCAGTCTGCTAACCAATCAATGTTCTGTTTCAGTCTTTTACTATCATCCTGACTGTCTATCCATTCTGCTAAATTATCAATGTCCTGTTTCAGTCAATTACTATCATCCTGACTGTCTGTCCATTCTGCTAAATTATCCATGTCCTGTTTCAGTCAATTACTATCATCCTGACTGTCTATCCATTCTGCTAAATTATCAATGTCCTGTTTCAGTCAATTACTATCATCCTGACTGTCTCTCCATTCTGCTAAACTATCAATGTCCTGTTTCAGTCTTTTACCATCATCCTGACTGTCTGTCCAGTCTGCTAACCAATCAATGTTCTGTTTCAGTCTTTTACTATCATCCTGACTGTCTGTCCATTCTGCTAAACTATCAATGTTCTGTTTCAGTCTTTTACTATCATCCTGACTGTCTGTCCATTCTGCTAAACTATCAATGTCCTGTTTCAGTCAATTACTATCATCCTGACTGTCTGTCCATTCTGCTAAATTATCAATGTCCTGTTTCAGTCAATTACTATCATCCTGACTCTCTGTCCATTCTGCTAAATTATCAATGTCCTGTGTCAGTCAATTACTATCATCCTGACTGTCTATCCATTCTGCTAAACTATCCATGTCCTGTTTCAGTCAATTACTATCATCTGACTGTCTATCCATTCTGCTAACCTAACAATGTCCTGCTTCAGTCAATTACTATCATCCTGACTGTCTGTCTAATCTGCTAAAATATCAATGTCCTGTTTCAGTCAATTACTATCATCCTGACTGTCTGACTAATCTGCTAAACTATCAATGTCCTGTTTCAGTCAATTACTATCATCCTGACTGTCTGTCCATTCTGCTAAATTATCAATGTCCTGTTTCTGTCAATTACTATCATCCTGACTGTCTGTCCATTCTGCTAAACTATCCATGTCCTGTTTCAGTCAATTACTATCAACCTGACTGTCTGTCCATTCCGCTAAACTATCCATGTCCTGTTTAGGTCAATTACTATCATCCTGACTGTCTGTCCATTCTGCTAAACTATCCATGTCCTGTTTCAGTCCTTTACTATCATCCTGACAGTCTGTCCATTCTGCTAAATTATCCATGTCCTGTTTCAGTCATTTACTATCATCCTGACTGTCTGTCCATTCCGCTAAACTATCCATGTCCTGTTTCAGTCAATTACTATCAACCTGACTGTCTGTCCATTCCGCTAAACTATCCATGTCCTGTTTAGGTCAATTACTATCATCCTGACTGTCTGTCCATTCTGCTAAACTATCCATGTCCTGTTTCAGTCATTTACTATCATCCTGACAGTCTGTCCATTCTGCTAAATTATCCATGTCCTGTTTCAGTCATTTACTATCATCCTGACTGTCTGTCCATTCTGCTAAATTATCCATGTCCTGTTTCAGTCAATTACTATCATCCTGACTGTCTGTCCATTCTGCTAATTTATCCATGTCCTGTTTCAGTCAATTACTATCATCCTGACTGTCTGTCCATTCTGCTAAACTATCCATGTCCTGTTTCAGTCAATTACTATCATCCTGACTGTCTGTCCATTCTGCTAAACTACCCATGTCCTGTTTCAGTCAATTACTATCATCCTGACTGTCTGTCCATTCTGCTAAACTATCCATGTCCTGTTTCAGTCAATTACTATCATCCTGACTGTCTGTCCATTCTGCTAATTTATCCATGTCCTGTTTCAGTCAATTACTATCATCCTGACTGTCTGTCCATTCTGCTAAACTATCCATGTCCTGTTTCAGTCAATTACTATCATCCTGACTGTCTGTCCAGTCTGCTAAATTATCCATGTCCTGTTTCAGTCAATTACTATCATCCTGACTGTCTCTCCATTCTGCTAAACTATCCATGTCCTGTTCCAGTCAATTACTATCATCCTGACTGTCTGTCCAGTCTGCTAAATTATCCATGTCCTGTTTCAGTCAATTACTATCATCCTGACTGTCTGTCCATTCTGCTAAACTATCCATGTCCTGTTTCAGTCAATTACTATCATCCTGACTGTCTGTCCATTCTGCTAAATTATCCATGTCCTGTTTCAGTCAATTACTATCATCCTGACTGTCTGTCCATTCTGCTAATTTATCCATGTCCTGTTTCAGTCAATTACTATCATCCTGACTGTCTGTCCATTCTGCTAAACTATCCATGTCCTGTTCCAGTCAATTACTATCATCCTGACTGTCTGTCCAGTCTGCTAACCAATCAATGTTCTGTTTCAGTCTTTTACTATCATCCTGACTGTCTGTCCAGTCTGCTAAACTATCAATGCCCTGTTTCAGGCAATTACTATCATCCTGACTGTCTATCCATTCTGCTAAACTATCCATGTCCTGTTTCAGTCAATTACTATCATCCTGACTGTCTATCCATTCTGCTAACCTAACAATGTCCTGCTTCAGTCAATTACTATCATCCTGACTGTCTGTCTAATCTCCTAACCTATCAATGTCCTGCTTCAGTCAATTACTATCATCCTGACTGTCTGTCCATTCTGCTAAACTATCCATGTCCTGTTTCAGTCAATTACTATCATCCTGACTGTCTGTCCATTCTGCTAAACTATCAATGTCCTGTTTCAGTCAATTACTATCATCCTGACAGTCTGTCCATTCTGCAAACCTATCAATGTCCTGTTTCAGTCAATTACTATCATCCTGACTTTCTGTCCATTCTGCTAAATTATCCATGTCCTGTTTCAGTCAATTACTATCATCCTGACTGTCTGTCCATTCTGCTAAACTATCAATGTCCTGTTTCAGTCAATTACTATCATCCTGACTGTCTATCCATTCTGCTAAATTATCCATGTCCTGTTTCAGTCAATTACTATCATCCTGACTGTCTATCCATTCTGCTAAATTATCCATGTCCTGTTTCAGTCAATTACTATCATCCTGACTGTCTGTCCATTCTGCTAAATTATCCATGTCCTGTTTCAGTCAATTACTATCATCCTGACTGTCTGTCCATTCTGCTAAACTATCCATGACCTGTTTCAGTCATTTACTATCAACCTGACTGTCTGTCCATTCTGCTAAATTATCCATGTCCTGTTTCAGTCAATTACTATCATCCTGACTGTCTGTCCAGTCTGCTAACCAATCAATGTTCTGTTTCAGTCAATTACTATCATCCTGACTGTCTGTCCATTCTGCTAAATTATCCATGTCCTGTTTCAGTCAATTACTATCATCCTGACTGTCTGTCCAGTCTGCTAACCAATCAATGTTCTGTTTCAGTCAATTACTATCATCTTGACTGTCTGTCCATTCTGCTAAATTATCCATGTCCTGTTTCAGTCAATTACTATCATCCTGACTGTCTGTCCATTCTGCTAAACTATCCATGACCTGTTTCAGTCATTTACTATCAACCTGACTGTCTGTCCATTCTGCTAAATTATCCATGTCCTGTTTCAGTCAATTACTATCATCCTGACTGTCTGTCCAGTCTGCTAACCAATCAATGTTCTGTTTCAGTCAATTACTATCATCCTGACTGTCTGTCCATTCTGCTAAATTATCCATGTCCTGTTTCAGTCAATTACTATCATCCTGACTGTCTGTCCAGTCTGCTAACCAATCAATGTTCTGTTTCAGTCAATTACTATCATCTTGACTGTCTGTCCAGTCTGCTAAACTATCAATGTCCTGTTTCAGTCAATTACTATCATCCTGACAGTCTGTCCATTCTGCTAAATTATCCATGTCCTGTTTCACTCATTTACTATCATCCTGACTGTCTGTCCATTCTGCTAAATTATCCATGTCCTGTTTCAGTCAATTACTATCATCCTGACTGTCTGTGCATTCTGCTAAATTATCCATGTCCTGTTTCAGTCAATTACTATCATCCTGACTGTCTGTCCATTCTGCTAAACTATCAATGTCCTGTTTCAGTCAATTACTATCATCCTGACTGTCTGTCCATTCTGCTAAACTATCCATGTCCTGTTTCAGTCAATTACTATCATCCTGATGTCTATCCGTTCTGCTAAACTATCAATGTCCTGTTTCAGTCAATTACTATCATCCTGCCTGTCTGTCCATTCTGCTAAACTATCCATGTCCAGTTTCAGTCAATTACTATCATCCTGACTGTCTGTCCATTCTGCTAAACTACCCATGTCCTGTTTCAGTCAATTACTATCATCCTGACTGTCTGTCCATTCTGCTAAACTATCCACGTCCTGTTTCAGTCAATTACTATCATCCTGACTGTCAGTCCATTCTGCTAACCTATCAATGTCCTGTTTCAGTCAATTACTATCATCCTGACTGTCTGTCCATTCTGCTAAATTATCAATGTCCTGTTTCAGTCAATTACTATCATCCTGATCCTCTGTCCATTCTGCTATACTACCCATGTCCTGCTTCAGTCAATTACTATCATCCTGACTGTCTTTCTTTTCTGCTAAACTATCAATGCCCTGTTTCAGTCAATTACTATCATCCTGACTGTCTTTCTTTTCTGCTAAACTATCAATGTCCTGTTTCCGTCAATTACTATCATCCTGACTGTCTATCCATTCTGCTAAACTTTCAATGACCTGTTTCAGTCATTTACTATCATCCTGACTCTCTGTCCATTCTGCTAAACTATCACTGTCCTGTTTCAGTCAATTACTATCATCCTGACTGTCTGTCCATTCTGCTATACTACCCATGTCCTGCTTCAGTCAATTACTATCATCCTGACTGTCTTTCTTTTCTGCTAAACTATCAATGCCCTGTTTCAGTCAATTACTATCATCCTGACTGTCTGTCCATTCTGCTGAACTATCCATGTCCTGTTTCAGTCAATTACTATCATCCTGACTGTCTGTCCATTCTGCTATACTACCCATGTCCTGCTTCAGTCAATTACTATCATCCTGACTGTCTTTCTTTTCTGCTAAACTATCAATGCCCTGTTTCAGTCAATTACTATCATCCTGACTGTCTGTCCATTCTGCTAAACTATCAATGTCCTGTTTCAGTCAATTACTATCATCCTGTCTGTCTCTCCATTCTGCGAAACTATCCAAGTCCTGTTTCAGTCATTTACTATCATCCTGACTCTCTGTCCATTCTGCTAAACTATCCATGTCCTGTTTCAGTCAATTACTATCATCCTGACTGTCTGTCCATTCTGCTAAATTATCAATATCCTGTTTCAGTCAATTACTATCATCCTGACTGTCTGTCCATTCTGCTAAACTAACAATGTCCTGTTTCAGTCAATTACTATCATCCTGATCCTCTGTCCATTCTAATTATCTATGTCCTGTTTCAGTCAATTATTATCATGCTGATCCTCTCTCCATTCTAATTATCTATGTCCTGTTTCAGTCAATTACTATCATCCTGACTCTCTGTCCATTCTGCTAAACTATCCATGTCCTGTTTCAGTCAATTACTATCATCCTGACAGTCTGTCCATTCTGCTAAACTATCAATGTCCTGTTTCAGTCAATGACTATCATTCTGACTGTCTGTCCATTCTGCTAAACTATCAATGTCCTGTTTCAGTCAATTACTATCATCTTGACTGTCTGTCGATTCTGCTAAACTGTCAATGTGCTGTTTCAGTCAATTACTGTCATCCTGACAGTCTGTCCATTCTGCTAAATTATCCATGTCCTGTTTCAGTCAATTACTATCATCCTGACTATCTGTCCATTCTGCTAACCTATTAATGTCCTGTTTCAGTCAATTACTATCATCCTGATCCTCTGTCCATTCTAATTATCTATGTCCTGTTTCAGTCAATTACTATCATCCTGACAGTCTGTCCATTCTGCTAAACTATCCATGTCCTGTTTCAGTCAATTACTATCATCCTGACAGTCTGTCCATTCTGCTAAACTATCAATGTCCTGTTTCAGTCAATGACTATCATTCTGACTGTCTGTCCATTCTGCTAAACAATCAATGTCCTGTTTCAGTCAATTACTATCATCTTGACTGTCTGTCGATTCTGCTAAACTGTCAATGTGCTGTTTCAGTCAATTACTGTCATCCTGACCGTCTGTCCATTCTGCTAAATTATCCATGTCCTGTTCAGTCAATTACTATCATCCTGACTGTCTATCCATTCTGCTAACCTAACAAAGTCCTGCTTCAGTCAATTACTATCATACTGACTGTCTGTCTAATCTGCTAAAATATCAATGTCCTGTTTCAGTCAATTACTATCATCCTGACTGTCTGTCCATTCTGCTGAACTATCAATGTCCTGTTTCAGTCAATTACTATCATCCTGACTGTCTGTCCATTCTGCTAAACTGTCAATGTCCTGTTTCAGTCAATTACTATCATCCTGACTGTCTGTCCATTCTGCGAAATTATCAATGTCCTGTTTCAGTCAATTGCTATCAGCTTGATCCTCTGTCCATTCTAATTATCTATGTCCTGTTTCAGTCAATTATTATCATGCTGATCCTCTCTCCATTATAATTATGTATGTCCTGTTTCAGTCAATTACTATCATCCTGACTCTCTGTCCATTCTGCTAAACTATCCATGTCCTGTTTCAGTCATTTACTATCATCCTGACAGTCTGTCCATTCTGCTAAACTATCCATGTCCTGTTTCAGTCAATTACTATCATTCTGACTGTCTGTCCATTCTGCTAAACTATCCATGTCCTGATTCAGTCAATTACTATCATTCTGACTGTCTGTCCATTCTGCTAAACTATCCATGTCCTGTTTCAGTCAATTACTATCATTCTGACTGTCTGTCCATTCTGCTAAACTATCAATGTCCTGTTTCAGTCAATTACTATCATCCTGACTGTCTATCCATTCTGCTAAACTATCCATGCCCTGTTTCAGTCAATTACTATCATTCTGACTGTCTGTCCATTCTGCTAAACTATCCATGTCCTGTTTCAGTCAATTACTATCATTCTGACTGTCTGTCCATTCTGCTAAACTATCAATGTCCTGTTTCAGTCAATTACTATCATCCTGACTGTCTGTCCATTCTGCTAACCTATCAATGTGCTGTTTCAGTCAATTACTGTCATCCTGACAGTCTGTCCATTCTGCTAAACTATCAATGTCCTGTTTCAGTCAATTACTATCATCCTGACTGTCTGTCCATTCTGCGAAACTATCCATGTCCTGTTTCAGTCAATTACTATCATCCTGACTGTCTGTCCATTCTGCGAAACTATCCATGTCCTGTTTCAGTCAATTACTATCATCCTGACTGTCTATCCATTCTGCTAAACTATCAATGTCCTGTTTCAGTCAATTACTATCATCCTGACTGTCTTTCTTTTCTGCTAAACTATCAATGTCCTGTTTCAGTCAATTACTATCATCCTGACTGTCTATCCATTCTGCTAAACTTTCAATGACCTGTTTCAGTCATTTACTATCATCCTGACTCTCTGTCCATTCTGCTAAACTATCACTGTCCTGTTTCAGTCAATTACTATCATCCTGACTGTCTGTCCATTCTGCTATACTATCAATGCCCTGTTTCAGTCAATTTGTATCATCCTGACTGTCTGTCCATTCTGCTGAACTATCCATGTCCTGTTTCAGTCAATTACTATCAGCCTGACTGTCTGTCTAATCTGCTAAAATATCAATGTCCTGTTTCAGTCAATTACTATCATCCTGACTGTCTGTCCATTCTGCTAAACTATCAATGTCCTGTTTCAGTCAATTACTATCATCCTGACTGTCTGTCCATTCAGCTGAACTATCAATGTCCTGTTTCAGTCAATTACTATCATCCTGACTGTCTGTCCATTCTGCTAAACTGTCAATGTCCTGTTTCCGTCAATTACTATCATCCTGACTGTCTGTCCATTCTGCGAAATTATCAATGTCCTGTTTCAGTCAATTGCTATCAGCCTGATCCTCTGTCCATTCTAATTATCTATGTCCTGTTTCAGTCAATTACTATCATCCTGACTCTCTGTCCATTCTGCTAAACTATCCATGTCCTGTTTCAGTCATTTACTATCATCCTGACAGTCTGTCCATTCTGCTAAACTATCAATGTCCTGTTTCAGTCAATGACTATCATTCTGACTGTCTGTCCATTCTGCTAAACTATCAATGTCCTGTTTCAGTCAATTACTATCATCTTGACTGTCTGTCGATTCTGCTAAACTGTCAATGTCCTGTTTCAGTCAATTACTATCATCCTGACTGTCTGTCCATTCAGCTGAACTATCAATGTCCTGTTTCAGTCAATTACTATCATCCTGACTGTCTGTCCATTCTGCTAAACTGTCAATGTCCTGTTTCAGTCAATTACTATCATCCTGACTGTCTGTCCATTCTGCGAAATTATCAATGTCCTGTTTCAGTCAATTGCTATCAGCCTGATCCTCTGTCCATTCTAATTATCTATGTCCTGTTTCAGTCAATTATTATCATGCTGATCCTCTCTCCATTATAATTATCTATGTCCTGTTTCAGTCAATTACTATCATCCTGACTCTCTGTCCATTCTGCTAAACTATCCATGTCCTGTTTCAGTCATTTACTATCATCCTGACAGTCTGTCCATTCTGCTAAACTATCCATGTCCTGTTTCAGTCAATTACTATCATTCTGACTGTCTGTCCATTCTGCTAAACTATCCATGTCCTGTTTCAGTCAATTACTATCATTCTGACTGTCTGTCCATTCTGCTAAACTATCCATGTCCTGATTCAGTCAATTACTATCATTCTGACTGTCTGTCCATTCTGCTAAACTATCCATGTCCTGTTTCAGTCAATTACTATCATTCTGACTGTCTGTCCATTCTGCTAAACTATCAATGTCCTGTTTCAGTCAATTACTATCATCCTGACTGTCTATCCATTCTGCTAAACTATCCATGCCCTGTTTCAGTCAATTACTATCATTCTGACTGTCTGTCCATTCTGCTAAACTATCCATGTCCTGTTTCAGTCAATTACTATCATTCTGACTGTCTGTCCATTCTGCTAAACTATCAATGTCCTGTTTCAGTCAATTACTATCATCCTGACTGTCTGTCCATTCTGCTAACCTATCAATGTGCTGTTTCAGTCAATTACTGTCATCCTGACAGTCTGTCCATTCTGCTAAATTATCGATGTCCTGTTTCAGTCAATTACTATCATCCTGACTGTCTGTCCATTCTGCGAAACTATCCATGTCCTGTTTCAGTCAATTACTATCATCCTGACTGTCTGTCCATTCTGCGAAACTATCCATGTCCTGTTTCAGTCAATTACTATCATCCTGACTGTCTATCCATTCTGCTAAACTATCAATGTCCTGTTTCAGTCAATTACTATCATCCTGACTGTCTGTCCATTCTGCTAAACTATCAATGTCCTGTTTCAGTCAATTACTATCATCCTGACTGACTGTCCATTCTGCGAAACTATCCATGTCCTGTTTCAGTCAATTACTATCATCCTGACTGTCTGTCCATTCTGCTAAACTATCAATGTCCTGTTTCAGTCAATTGCTATCATCCTGACTGTCTGTCCATTCTGCTAACCTATCAATGTGCTGTTTCAGTCACTTAATGTCATCCTGACTGTCTGTCCAGTCTGCTAAAAGATCCATGTCCTGTTTCAGTCAATTACTATCATCCTGACTGTCTGTCCATTCTGCTAACCTATCAATGTGCTGTTCAGGCCAATTACTGTCATCCTGTCAGTCTATCCATTCTGCTAAACTATCCATGTCCTGTTTCAGTCAATTACTATCATCTTGACTGTCTGTCCATTCTGCTAACCTATCAATGTCCTGTTTCAGTCAATTATTATCATCCTGACTGTCTATCCATTCTGCTAACCTAACCAAGTACTGCTTCAGTCAATTACTATCATACTGACTGTCTGTCTAATCTGCTAAAATATCAATGTCCTGTTTCAGTCAATTACTATCATCCTGACTGTCTGTCCATTCTGCTAAACTATCACTGTCCTGTTTCAGTCAATTACTATCATCCTGACTGTCTGTCCATTCTGCTGAAATATCAATGTCCTGTTTCAGTCAATTACTATCATCCTGACTGTCTGTCCATTCTGCTAAATTATCAATGTCCTGTTTCAGTCAATTACTATCATCCTGACTCTCTGTCTAATCTGCTAACCTATCAATGTACTGTTTCAGTCATTTACTATCAACCTGACTGTCTGTCCATTCTGCTAAACTATCCATGTCCTGTTTCAGTCATTTACTATCATCCTGACTGTCTGTCAATTCTGCTAAACTATCCATGTCCTGTTTCAGTCAATTACTATCATCCTGACTGTCTGTCCATTCTGCTAAATTATCAATGTCCTGTTTCAGTCAATTACTATCATCCTGACTGTCTATCCATTCTGCTAAACTATCCATGTCCTGTTTCAGTCAATTACTATCATCCTGACTGTCTGTCCATTCTGCTAAATTATCAATGTCCTGTTTCAGTCAATTACTATCATCCTGACTGTCTATCCATTCTGCTAAACTTTCAATGACCTGTTTCAGTCATTTACTATCATCCTGACTCTCTGTCCATTCTGCTAAACTATCAATGTCCTGTTTCAGTCAATTACTATCATCCTGACTGTCTATCCATTCTGCTATACTACCCATGTCCTGCTTCAGTCAATTACTATCATCCTGACTGTCTTCCTTTTCTGCTAAACTATCAATGCCCTGTTTCAGTCAATTACTATCATCCTGACTGTCTGTCCATTCTGCTAAATTATCAATGTCCTGTTTCAGTCAATTACTATCATCCTGACTGTCTGTCCATTCTGCTAAACTATCCATGTCCTGTTTCAGTCAATTACTATCATCCTGACTGTCTGTCCATTCTGCTAAACTATCAATGTCCTGTTTCAGTCAATTACTATCATCCTGACTGTCTGTCCATTCTGCTAAACTATCCATGTCCTGTTTCAGTCAATTACTATCATCCTGACTGTCTGTCCATTCTGCTAAACTATCAATGTCCTGTTTTAGTCAATTACTATCATCCTGAATGTCTCTCCATTCTGCTAAACTATCCAAGTCCTGTTTCAGTCAT
The DNA here is from genome assembly GCF_036365525.1 of Heterodontus francisci. NCBI lineage: Eukaryota > Metazoa > Chordata > Chondrichthyes > Heterodontiformes > Heterodontidae > Heterodontus > Heterodontus francisci. The sequence continues at coordinate 512,744 of NW_027140421.1, read as the reverse complement.
TTACTATCATCCTGACTCTCTGTCCATTCTGCTAAACTATCCATGTCCTGTTTCAGTCAATTACTATCATCCTGACTGTCTGTCCATTCTGCTAAATTATCAATATCTTGTTTCAGTCAATTACTATCATCCTGACTGTCTGTCCATTCTGCTAAACTATCAATGTCCTGTTTCAGTCAATTACTATCATCCTGACTGGATGTCCATTCTGCTAAACTAACAATGTCCTGTTTCAGTCAATTGCTATCATCCTGATCCTCTGTCCATTCTAATTATCTATGTCCTGTTTCAGTCAATTGCTATCATCCTGCCTCTCTGTCCATTCTGCTAAACTATCCATGTCCTGTTTCAGTCATTTACTATCATCCTGCAGTCTGTCCATTCTGCTAAACTATCAATGTCCTGTTTCAGACAATTACTATCATCCTGACTGTCTATCCATTCTGCTAAACTGTCCATGTCCTGTTTCAGTCAATTACTATCATTCTGACAGTCTGTCCATTCTGCTAAATTATCAATGTCCTGTTTCAGTCAATTACTATCATCCTGACTGTCTCTCCATTCTGCTAAATTATCAATGTCCTGTTTCAGTCAATTACTATCATCCTGACTGTCTGTCCATTCTGCTGAACTATCAATGTCCTGTTTCAGTCAATTACTATCATCCTGACTGTCTATCCATTCTGCTAAATTATCAATGTCCTGTTTCAGTCAATTACTATCATCCTGACTGTCTCTCCATTCTGCTAAATTATCAATGTCCTGTTTCAGTCAATTACTATCATCCTGACTGTCTGTCCATTCTGCTAAACTATCAATGTCCTGTTTCAGTCTTTTACCATCATCCTGACTGTCTGTCCAGTCTGCTAACCAATCAATGTTCTGTTTCAGTCTTTTACTATCATCCTGACTGTCTATCCATTCTGCTAAATTATCAATGTCCTGTTTCAGTCAATTACTATCATCCTGACTGTCTGTCCATTCTGCTAAATTATCAATGTCCTGTTTCAGTCAATTACTATCATCCTGACTGTCTGTCCATTCTGCTAAATTATCCATGTCCTGTTTCAGTCAATTACTATCATCCTGACTGTCTATCCATTCTGCTAAATTATCAATGCCCTGTTTCAGTCAATTACTATCATCCTGACTGTCTGTCCATTCTGCTAAATTATCAATGTCCTGTTTCAGTCAATTACTATCATCCTGACTGTCTGTCCATTCTGCTAAACTATCCATGTCCTGTTTCAGTCAATTACTATCATCCTGACTGTCTGTCCATTCTGCTAAACTATCAATGTCCTGTTTCAGTCAATTACTATCATCCTGACTGTCTGTCCATTCTGCTAAACTATCCATGTCCTGTTTCAGTCAATTACTATCATCCTGACTGTCTGTCCATTCTGCTAAACTATCAATGTCCTGTTTTAGTCAATTACTATCATCCTGAATGTCTCTCCATTCTGCTAAACTATCCAAGTCCTGTTTCAGTCATTTACTATCATCCTGACTCTCTGTCCATTCTGCTAAACTATCCATGTCCTGTTTCAGTCAATTACTATCATCCTGACTGTCTGTCCATTCTGCTAAATTATCAATATCCTGTTTCAGTCAATTACTATCATCCTGACTGTCTGTCCATTCTGCTAAACTATTAATGTCCTGTTTCAGTCAATTACTATCATCCTGACTGGATGTCCATTCTGCTAAACTAACAATGTCCTGTTTCAGTCAATTGCTATCATCCTGATCCTCTGTCCATTCTAATTATCTATGTCCTGTTTCAGTCAATTGCTATCATCCTGCCTCTCTGTCCATTCTGCTAAACTGTCCATGTCCTGTTTCAGTCATTTACTATCATCCTGCAGTCTGTCCATTCTGCTAAACTATCAATGTCCTGTTTCAGACAATTACTATCATCCTGACTGTCTATCCATTCTGCTAAACTGTCCATGTCCTGTTTCAGTCAATTACTATCATTCTGACTGTCTGTCCATTCTGCTAAATTATCAATGTCCTGTTTCAGTCAATTACTATCATCCTGACTGTCTCTCCATTCTGCTAAATTATCAATGTCCTGTTTCAGTCAATTACTATCATCCTGACTGTCTGTCCATTCTGCTGAACTATCAATGTCCTGTTTCAGTCAATTACTATCATCCTGACTGTCTATCCATTCTGCTAAATTATCAATGTCCTGTTTCAGTCAATTACTATCATCCTGACTGTCTCTCCATTCTGCTAAATTATCAATGTCCTGTTTCAGTCAATTACTATCATCCTGACTGTCTGTCCATTCTGCTAAACTATCAATGTCCTGTTTCAGTCTTTTACCATCATCCTGACTGTCTGTCCAGTCTGCTAACCAATCAATGTTCTGTTTCAGTCTTTTACTATCATCCTGACTGTCTATCCATTCTGCTAAATTATCAATGTCCTGTTTCAGTCAATTACTATCATCCTGACTGTCTGTCCATTCTGCTAAATTATCAATGTCCTGTTTCAGTCAATTACTATCATCCTGACTGTCTGTCCATTCTGCTAAATTATCCATGTCCTGTTTCAGTCAATTACTATCATCCTGACTGTCTATCCATTCTGCTAAATTATCAATGTCCTGTTTCAGTCAATTACTATCATCCTGACTGTCTCTCCATTCTGCTAAACTATCAATGTCCTGTTTCAGTCTTTTACCATCATCCTGACTGTCTGTCCAGTCTGCTAACCAATCAATGTTCTGTTTCAGTCTTTTACTATCATCCTGACTGTCTGTCCATTCTGCTAAACTATCAATGTTCTGTTTCAGTCTTTTACTATCATCCTGACTGTCTGTCCATTCTGCTAAACTATCAATGTCCTGTTTCAGTCAATTACTATCATCCTGACTGTCTGTCCATTCTGCTAAATTATCAATGTCCTGTTTCAGTCAATTACTATCATCCTGACTGTCTATCCATTCTGCTAAACTATCAATGTCCTGTTTCAGTCAATTACTATCATCCTGACTCTCTGTCCATTCTGCTAAATTATCAATGTCCTGTGTCAGTCAATTACTATCATCCTGACTGTCTATCCATTCTGCTAAACTATCCATGTCCTGTTTCAGTCAATTACTATCATCTGACTGTCTATCCATTCTGCTAACCTAACAATGTCCTGCTTCAGTCAATTACTATCATCCTGACTGTCTGTCTAATCTGCTAAAATATCAATGTCCTGTTTCAGTCAATTACTATCATCCTGACTGTCTGACTAATCTGCTAAACTATCAATGTCCTGTTTCAGTCAATTACTATCATCCTGACTGTCTGTCCATTCTGCTAAATTATCAATGTCCTGTTTCTGTCAATTACTATCATCCTGACTGTCTGTCCATTCTGCTAAACTATCCATGTCCTGTTTCAGTCCTTTACTATCATCCTGACAGTCTGTCCATTCTGCTAAATTATCCATGTCCTGTTTCAGTCATTTACTATCATCCTGACTGTCTGTCCATTCCGCTAAACTATCCATGTCCTGTTTCAGTCAATTACTATCAACATGACTGTCTGTCCATTCCGCTAAACTATCCATGTCCTGTTTAGGTCAATTACTATCATCCTGACTGTCTGTCCATTCTGCTAAACTATCCATGTCCTGTTTCAGTCATTTACTATCATCCTGACAGTCTGTCCATTCTGCTAAATTATCCATGTCCTGTTTCAGTCATTTACTATCATCCTGACTGTCTGTCCATTCTGCTAAATTATCCATGTACTGTTTCAGTCAATTACTATCATCCTGACTGTCTGTCCATTCTGCTAATTTATCCATGTCCTGTTTCAGTCAATTACTATCATCCTGACTGTCTGTCCATTCTGCTAAACTATCCATGTCCTGTTCCAGTCAATTACTATCATCCTGACTGTCTCTCCATTCTGCTAAACTATCCATGTCCTGTTCCAGTCAATTACTATCATCCTGACTGTCTGTCCAGTCTGCTAACCAATCAATGTTCTGTTTCAGTCTTTTACTATCATCCTGACTGTCTGTCCAGTCTGCTAAACTATCAATGCCCTGTTTCAGGCAATTACTATCATCCTGACTGTCTATCCATTCTGCTAAACTATCCATGTCCTGTTTCAGTCAATTACTATCATCCTGACTGTCTATCCATTCTGCTAACCTAACAATGTCCTGCTTCAGTCAATTACTATCATCCTGACTGTCTGTCTAATCTCCTAACCTATCAATGTCCTGCTTCAGTCAATTACTATCATCCAGACTGTCTGTCCATTCTGCTAACCTATCAATGTCCTGTTTCAGTCAAATACTATCATCCTGACTGTCTGTCCATTCTGCTAAACTATCCATGTCCTGTTTCAGTCAATTACTATCATCCTGACTGTCTGTCCATTCTGCTAAACTATCCATGTCCTGTTTCAGTCAATTACTATCATCCTGACTGTCTGTCCATTCTGCTAAACTATCAATGTCCTGTTTCAGTTAATTACTATCATCCTGACTGTCTGTCCATTCTGCTAAACTATCAATGTCCTGTTTCAGTCAATTACTATCATCCAGACTGTCTGTCCATTCTGCTAACCTATCAATGTCCTGTTTCAGTCAAATACTATCATCCTGACAGTCTGTCCATTCTGCAAACCTATCAATGTCCTGTTTCAGTCAATTACTATCATCCTGACTTTCTGTCCATTCTGCTAAATTATCCATGTCCTGTTTCAGTCAATTACTATCATCCTGACTGTCTGTCCATTCTGCTAAACTATCAATGTCCTGTTTCAGTCAATTACTATCATCCTGACTGTCTATCCATTCTGCTAAATTATCCATGTCCTGTTTCAGTCAATTACTATCATCCTGACTGTCTATCCATTCTGCTAAATTATCCATGTCCTGTTTCAGTCAATTACTATCATCCTGACTGTCTATCCATTCTGCTAAATTATCCATGTCCTGTTTCAGTCAATTACTATCATCCTGACTGTCTGTCCATTCTGCTAAACTATCCATGTCCTGTTTCAGTCATTTACTATCAACCTGACTGTCTGTCCATTCTGCTAAATTATCCATGTCCTGTTTCAGTCAATTACTATCATCCTGACTGTCTGTCCATTCTGCGAAACTATCCATGTCCTGTTTCAGTCAATTACTATCATCCTGACTGTCTGTCCATTCTGCGAAACTATCCATGTCCTGTTTCAGTCAATTACTATCATCCTGACTGTCTATCCATTCTGCTAAACTATCAATGTCCTGTTTCAGTCAATTACTATCATCCTGACTGTCTGTCCATTCTGCTAAACTATCAATGTCCTGTTTCAGTCAATTACTATCATCCTGACTGACTGTCCATTCTGCGAAACTATCCATGTCCTGTTTCAGTCAATTACTATCATCCTGACTGTCTGTCCATTCTGCTAAACTATCAATGTCCTGTTTCAGTCAATTGCTATCATCCTGACTGTCTGTCCATTCTGCTAACCTATCAATGTGCTGTTTCAGTCAATTAATGTCATCCTGACTGTCTGTCCAGTCTGCTAAAAGATCCATGTCCTGTTTCAGTCAATTACTATCATCCTGACTGTCTGTCCATTCTGCTAACCTATCAATGTGCTGTTCAGGCCAATTACTGTCATCCTGACAGTCTATCCATTCTGCTAAACTATCCATGTCCTGTTTCAGTCAATTACTATCATCTTGACTGTCTGTCCATTCTGCCAACCTATCAATGTCCTGTTTCAGTCAATTATTATCATCCTGACTGTCTATCCATTCTGCTAACCTAACAAAGTACTGCTTCAGTCAATTACTATCATACTGACTGTCTGTCTAATCTGCTAAAATATCAATGTCCTGTTTCAGTCAATTACTATCATCCTGACTGTCTGTCCATTCTGCTAAACTATCAATGTCCTGTTTCAGTCAATTACTATCATCCTGACTGTCTGTCCATTCTGCTGAAATATCAATGTCCTGTTTCAGTCAATTACTATCATCCTGACTGTCTGTCCATTCTGCTAAACTGTCAATGTCCTGTTTCAGTCAATTACTATCATCCTGACTGTCTGTCCATTCTGCTAAATTATCAATGTCCTGTTTCAGTCAATTACTATCATCCTGACTCTCTGTCTAATCTGCTAACCTATCAATGTACTGTTTCAGTCATTTACTATCAACCTGACTGTCTGTCCATTCTGCTAAACTATCCATGTCCTGTTTCAGTCATTTACTATCATCCTGACTGTCTGTCAATTCTGCTAAACTATCCATGTCCTGTTTCAGTCAATTACTATCATCCTGACTGTCTGTCCATTCTGCTAAATTATCAATGTCCTGTTTCAGTCAATTACTATCATCCTGACTGTCTATCCATTCTGCTAAACTATCCATGTCCTGTTTCAGTCAATTACTATCATCCTGACTGTCTGTCCATTCTGCTAAATTATCAATGTCCTGTTTCAGTCAATTACTATCATCCTGACTGTCTATCCATTCTGCTAAACTTTCAATGACCTGTTTCAGTCATTTACTATCATCCTGACTCTCTGTCCATTCTGCTAAACTATCAATGTCCTGTTTCAGTCAATTACTATCATCCTGACTGTCTATCCATTCTGCTATACTACCCATGTCCTGCTTCAGTCAATTACTATCATCCTGACTGTCTTCCTTTTCTGCTAAACTATCAATGCCCTGTTTCAGTCAATTACTATCATCCTGACTGTCTGTCCATTCTGCTAAATTATCAATGTCCTGTTTCAGTCAATTACTATCATCCTGACTGTCTGTCCATTCTGCTAAACTATCCATGTCCTGTTTCAGTCAATTACTATCATCCTGACTGTCTGTCCATTCTGCTAAACTATCAATGTCCTGTTTCAGTCAATTACTATCATCCTGACTGTCTGTCCATTCTGCTAAACTATCCATGTCCTGTTTCAGTCAATTACTATCATCCTGACTGTCTGTCCATTCTGCTAAACTATCAATGTCCTGTTTTAGTCAATTACTATCATCCTGAATGTCTCTCCATTCTGCTAAACTATCCAAGTCCTGTTTCAGTCATTTACTATCATCCTGACTCTCTGTCCATTCTGCTAAACTATCCATGTCCTGTTTCAGTCAATTACTATCATCCTGACTGTCTGTCCATTCTGCTAAATTATCAATATCCTGTTTCAGTCAATTACTATCATCCTGACTGTCTGTCCATTCTGCTAAACTATCAATGTCCTGTTTCAGTCAATTACTATCATCCTGACTGGATGTCCATTCTGCTAAACTAACAATGTCCTGTTTCAGTCAATTGCTATCATCCTGATCCTCTGTCCATTCTAATTATCTATGTCCTGTTTCAGTCAATTGCTATCATCCTGCCTCTCTGTCCATTCTGCTAAACTATCCATGTCCTGTTTCAGTCATTTACTATCATCCTGCAGTCTGTCCATTCTGCTAAACTATCAATGTCCTGTTTCAGACAATTACTATCATCCTGACTGTCTATCCATTCTGCTAAACTGTCCATGTCCTGTTTCAGTCAATTACTATCATTCTGACTGTCTGTCCATTCTGCTAAATTATCAATGTCCTGTTTCAGTCAATTACTATCATCCTGACTGTCTCTCCATTCTGCTAAATTATCAATGTCCTGTTTCAGTCAATTACTATCATCCTGACTGTCTGTCCATTCTGCTGAACTATCAATGTCCTGTTTCAGTCAATTACTATCATCCTGACTGTCTATCCATTCTGCTAAATTATCAATGTCCTGTTTCAGTCAATTACTATCATCCTGACTGTCTCTCCATTCTGCTAAATTATCAATGTCCTGTTTCAGTCAATTACTATCATCCTGACTGTCTGTCCATTCTGCTAAACTATCAATGTCCTGTTTCAGTCTTTTACCATCATCCTGACTGTCTGTCCAGTCTGCTAACCAATCAATGTTCTGTTTCAGTCTTTTACTATCATCCTGACTGTCTATCCATTCTGCTAAATTATCAATGTCCTGTTTCAGTCAATTACTATCATCCTGACTGTCTGTCCATTCTGCTAAATTATCAATGTCCTGTTTCAGTCAATTACTATCATCCTGACTGTCTGTCCATTCTGCTAAATTATCCATGTCCTGTTTCAGTCAATTACTATCATCCTGACTGTCTATCCATTCTGCTAAATTATCAATGCCCTGTTTCAGTCAATTACTATCATCCTGACTGTCTGTCCATTCTGCTAAATTATCAATGTCCTGTTTCAGTCAATTACTATCATCCTGACTGTCTGTCCATTCTGCTAAACTATCCATGTCCTGTTTCAGTCAATTACTATCATCCTGACTGTCTGTCCATTCTGCTAAACTATCAATGTCCTGTTTCAGTCAATTACTATCATCCTGACTGTCTGTCCATTCTGCTAAACTATCCATGTCCTGTTTCAGTCAATTACTATCATCCTGACTGTCTGTCCATTCTGCTAAACTATCAATGTCCTGTTTTAGTCAATTACTATCATCCTGAATGTCTCTCCATTCTGCTAAACTATCCAAGTCCTGTTTCAGTCATTTACAATCATCCTGACTCTCTGTCCATTCTGCTAAACTATCCATGTCCTGTTTCAGTCAATTACTATCATCCTGACTGTCTGTCCATTCTGCTAAATTATCAATATCCTGTTTCAGTCAATTACTATCATCCTGACTGTCTGTCCATTCTGCTAAACTATTAATGTCCTGTTTCAGTCAATTACTATCATCCTGACTGGATGTCCATTCTGCTAAACTAACAATGTCCTGTTTCAGTCAATTGCTATCATCCTGATCCTCTGTCCATTCTAATTATCTATGTCCTGTTTCAGTCAATTGCTATCATCCTGCCTCTCTGTCCATTCTGCTAAACTATCCATGTCCTGTTTCAGTCATTTACTATCATCCTGCAGTCTGTCCATTCTGCTAAACTATCAATGTCCTGTTTCAGACAATTACTATCATCCTGACTGTCTATCCATTCTGCTAAACTGTCCATGTCCTGTTTCAGTCAATTACTATCATTCTGACTGTCTGTCCATTCTGCTAAATTATCAATGTCCTGTTTCAGTCAATTACTATCATCCTGACTGTCTCTCCATTCTGCTAAATTATCAATGTCCTGTTTCAGTCAATTACTATCATCCTGACTGTCTGTCCATTCTGCTGAACTATCAATGTCCTGTTTCAGTCAATTACTATCATCCTGACTGTCTATCCATTCTGCTAAATTATCAATGTCCTGTTTCAGTCAATTACTATCATCCTGACTGTCTCTCCATTCTGCTAAATTATCAATGTCCTGTTTCAGTCAATTACTATCATCCTGACTGTCTGTCCATTCTGCTAAACTATCAATGTCCTGTTTCAGTCTTTTACCATCATCCTGACTGTCTGTCCAGTCTGCTAACCAATCAATGTTCTGTTTCAGTCTTTTACTATCATCCTGACTGTCTATCCATTCTGCTAAATTATCAATGTCCTGTTTCAGTCAATTACTATCATCCTGACTGTCTGTCCATTCTGCTAAATTATCAATGTCCTGTTTCAGTCAATTACTATCATCCTGACTGTCTGTCCATTCTGCTAAATTATCCATGTCCTGTTTCAGTCAATTACTATCATCCTGACTGTCTATCCATTCTGCTAAATTATCAATGCCCTGTTTCAGTCAATTACTATCATCCTGACTGTCTGTCCATTCTGCTAAATTATCAATGTCCTGTTTCAGTCAATTACTATCATCCTGACTGTCTGTCCATTCTGCTAAACTATCCATGTCCTGTTTCAGTCAATTACTATCATCCTGACTGTCTGTCCATTCTGCTAAACTATCAATGTCCTGTTTCAGTCAATTACTATCATCCTGACTGTCTGTCCATTCTGCTAAACTATCCATGTCCTGTTTCAGTCAATTACTATCATCCTGACTGTCTGTCCATTCTGCTAAACTATCAATGTCCTGTTTTAGTCAATTACTATCATCCTGAATGTCTCTCCATTCTGCTAAACTATCCAAGTCCTGTTTCAGTCATTTACAATCATCCTGACTCTCTGTCCATTCTGCTAAACTATCCATGTCCTGTTTCAGTCAATTACTATCATCCTGACTGTCTGTCCATTCTGCTAAATTATCAATATCCTGTTTCAGTCAATTACTATCATCCTGACTGTCTGTCCATTCTGCTAAACTATTAATGTCCTGTTTCAGTCAATTACTATCATCCTGACTGGATGTCCATTCTGCTAAACTAACAATGTCCTGTTTCAGTCAATTGCTATCATCCTGATCCTCTGTCCATTCTAATTATCTATGTCCTGTTTCAGTCAATTGCTATCATCCTGCCTCTCTGTCCATTCTGCTAAACTATCCATGTCCTGTTTCAGTCATTTACTATCATCCTGCAGTCTGTCCATTCTGCTAAACTATCAATGTCCTGTTTCAGACAATTACTATCATCCTGACTGTCTATCCATTCTGCTAAACTGTCCATGTCCTGTTTCAGTCAATTACTATCATTCTGACTGTCTGTCCATTCTGCTAAATTATCAATGTCCTGTTTCAGTCAATTACTATCATCCTGACTGTCTCTCCATTCTGCTAAATTATCAATGTCCTGTTTCAGTCAATTACTATCATCCTGACTGTCTGTCCATTCTGCTGAACTATCAATGTCCTGTTTCAGTCAATTACTATCATCCTGACTGTCTATCCATTCTGCTAAATTATCAATGTCCTGTTTCAGTCAATTACTATCATCCTGACTGTCTCTCCATTCTGCTAAATTATCAATGTCCTGTTTCAGTCAATTACTATCATCCTGACTGTCTGTCCATTCTGCTAAACTATCAATGTCCTGTTTCAGTCTTTTACCATCATCCTGACTGTCTGTCCAGTCTGCTAACCAATCAATGTTCTGTTTCAGTCTTTTACTATCATCCTGACTGTCTATCCATTCTGCTAAATTATCAATGTCCTGTTTCAGTCAATTACTATCATCCTGACTGTCTGTCCATTCTGCTAAATTATCAATGTCCTGTTTCAGTCAATTACTATCATCCTGACTGTCTGTCCATTCTGCTAAATTATCCATGTCCTGTTTCAGTCAATTACTATCATCCTGACTGTCTATCCATTCTGCTAAATTATCAATGTCCTGTTTCAGTCAATTACTATCATCCTGACTGTCTCTCCATTCTGCTAAACTATCAATGTCCTGTTTCAGTCTTTTACCATCATCCTGACTGTCTGTCCAGTCTGCTAACCAATCAATGTTCTGTTTCAGTCTTTTACTATCATCCTGACTGTCTGTCCATTCTGCTAAACTATCAATGTTCTGTTTCAGTCTTTTACTATCATCCTGACTGTCTGTCCATTCTGCTAAACTATCAATGTCCTGTTTCAGTCAATTACTATCATCCTGACTGTCTATCCATTCTGCTAAACTATCAATGTCCTGTTTCAGTCAATTACTATCATCCTGACTCTCTGTCCATTCTGCTAAATTATCAATGTCCTGTGTCAGTCAATTACTATCATCCTGACTGTCTATCCATTCTGCTAAACTATCCATGTCCTGTTTCAGTCAATTACTATCATCTGACTGTCTATCCATTCTGCTAACCTAACAATGTCCTGCTTCAGTCAATTACTATCATCCTGACTGTCTGTCTAATCTGCTAAAATATCAATGTCCTGTTTCAGTCAATTACTATCATCCTGACTGTCTGACTAATCTGCTAAACTATCAATGTCCTGTTTCAGTCAATTACTATCATCCTGACTGTCTGTCCATTCTGCTAAATTATCAATGTCCTGTTTCTGTCAATTACTATCATCCTGACTGTCTGTCCATTCTGCTAAACTATCCATGTCCTGTTTCAGTCCTTTACTATCATCCTGACAGTCTGTCCATTCTGCTAAATTATCCATGTCCTGTTTCAGTCATTTACTATCATCCTGACTGTCTGTCCATTCCGCTAAACTATCCATGTCCTGTTTCAGTCAATTACTATCAACATGACTGTCTGTCCATTCCGCTAAACTATCCATGTCCTGTTTAGGTCAATTACTATCATCCTGACTGTCTGTCCATTCTGCTAAACTATCCATGTCCTGTTTCAGTCATTTACTATCATCCTGACAGTCTGTCCATTCTGCTAAATTATCCATGTCCTGTTTCAGTCATTTACTATCATCCTGACTGTCTGTCCATTCTGCTAAATTATCCATGTCCTGTTTCAGTCAATTACTATCATCCTGACTGTCTGTCCATTCTGCTAATTTATCCATGTCCTGTTTCAGTCAATTACTATCATCCTGACTGTCTGTCCATTCTGCTAAACTATCCATGTCCTGTTTCAGTCAATTACTATCATCCTGACTGTCTGTCCATTCTGCTAAACTACCCATGTCATGTTTCAGTCAATTACTATCATCCTGACTGTCTGTCCAGTCTGCTAACCAATCAATGTTCTGTTTCAGTCAATTACTATCATCCTGACTGTCTCTCCATTCTGCTAAACTATCCATGTCCTGTTCCAGTCAATTACTATCATCCTGACTGTCTGTCCAGTCTGCTAAATTATCCATGTCCTGTTTCAGTCAATTACTATCATCCTGACTGTCTCTCCATTCTGCTAAACTATCCATGTCCTGTTCCAGTCAATTACTATCATCCTGACTGTCTGTCCAGTCTGCTAACCAATCAATGTTCTGTTTCAGTCTTTTACTATCATCCTGACTGTCTGTCCAGTCTGCTAAACTATCAATGCCCTGTTTCAGGCAATTACTATCATCCTGACTGTCTATCCATTCTGCTAAACTATCCATGTCCTGTTTCAGTCAATTACTATCATCCTGACTGTCTATCCATTCTGCTAACCTAACAATGTCCTGCTTCAGTCAATTACTATCATCCTGACTGTCTGTCTAATCTCCTAACCTATCAATGTCCTGCTTCAGTCAATTACTATCATCCAGACTGTCTGTCCATTCTGCTAACCTATCAATGTCCTGTTTCAGTCAAATACTATCATCCTGACTGTCTGTCCATTCTGCTAAACTATCCATGTCCTGTTTCAGTCAATTACTATCATCCTGACTGTCTGTCCATTCTGCTAAACTATCCATGTCCTGTTTCAGTCAATTACTATCATCCTGACTGTCTGTCCATTCTGCTAAACTATCAATGTCCTGTTTCAGTTAATTACTATCATCCTGACTGTCTGTCCATTCTGCTAAACTATCAATGTCCTGTTTCAGTCAATTACTATCATCCAGACTGTCTGTCCATTCTGCTAACCTATCAATGTCCTGTTTCAGTCAAATACTATCATCCTGACAGTCTGTCCATTCTGCAAACCTATCAATGTCCTGTTTCAGTCAATTACTATCATCCTGACTTTCTGTCCATTCTGCTAAATTATCCATGTCCTGTTTCAGTCAATTACTATCATCCTGACTGTCTGTCCATTCTGCTAAACTATCAATGTCCTGTTTCAGTCAATTACTATCATCCTGACTGTCTATCCATTCTGCTAAATTATCCATGTCCTGTTTCAGTCAATTACTATCATCCTGACTGTCTATCCATTCTGCTAAATTATCCATGTCCTGTTTCAGTCAATTACTATCATCCTGACTGTCTATCCATTCTGCTAAATTATCCATGTCCTGTTTCAGTCAATTACTATCATCCTGACTGTCTGTCCATTCTGCTAAACTATCCATGTCCTGTTTCAGTCATTTACTATCAACCTGACTGTCTGTCCATTCTGCTAAATTATCCATGTCCTGTTTCAGTCAATTACTATCATCCTGACTGTCTGTCCATTCTGCTAAACTATCCATGACCTGTTTCAGTCATTTACTATCAACCTGACTGTCTGTCCATTCTGCTAAATTATCCATGTCCTGTTTCAGTCAATTACTATCATCCTGACTGTCTGTCCAGTCTGCTAACCAATCAATGTTCTGTTTCAGTCAATTACTATCATCCTGACTGTCTGTCCATTCTGCTAAATTATCCATGTCCTGTTTCAGTCAATTACTATCATCCTGACTGTCTGTCCAGTCTGCTAACCAATCAATGTTCTGTTTCAGTCAATTACTATCATCTTGACTGTCTGTCCAGTCTGCGAAACTATCAATGTCCTGTTTCAGTCAATTACTATCATCCTGACAGTCTGTCCATTCTGCTAAATTATCCATGTCCTGTTTCAGTCATTTACTATCATCCTGACTGTCTGTCCATTCTGCTAAATTATCCATGTCCTGTTTCAGTCAATTACTATCATCCTGACTGTCTGTGCATTCTGCTAAATTATCCATGTCCTGTTTCAGTCAATTACTATCATCCTGACTGTCTGTCCATTCTGCTAAACTATCAATGTCCTGTTTCAGTCAATTACTGTCATCCTGACTGTCTGTCCATTCTGCTAAACTATCCATGTCCTGTTTCAGTCAATTACTATCATCCTGATGTCTATCCGTTCTGCTAAACTATCAATGTCCTGTTTCAGTCAATTACTATCATCCTGCCTGTCTGTCCATTCTGGTAAACTATCCATGTCCAGTTTCAGTCAATTACTATCATCCTGACTGTCTGTCCATTCTGCTAAACTACCCATGTCCTGTTTCAGTCAATTACTATCATCCTGACTGTCTGTCCATTCTGCTAAACTATCCACGTCCTGTTTCAGTCAATTACTATCATCCTGACTGTCAGTCCATTCTGCTAACCTATCAATGTCCTGTTTCAGTCAATTACTATCATCCTGACTGTCTGTCCATTCTGCTAAATTATCAATGTCCTGTTTCAGTCAATTACTATCATCCTGATCCTCTGTCCGTTCTGCTATACTACCCTTGTCCTGCTTCAGTCAATTACTATCATCCTGACTGTCTTTCTTTTCTGCTAAACTATCAATGCCCTGTTTCAGTCAATTACTATCATCCTGACTGTCTTTCTTTTCTGCTAAACTATCAATGTCCTGTTTCCGTCAATTACTATCATCCTGACTGTCTATCCATTCTGCTAAACTTTCAATGACCTGTTTCAGTCATTTACTATCATCCTGACTCTCTGTCCATTCTGCTAAACTATCACTGTCCTGTTTCAGTCAATTACTATCATCCTGACTGTCTGTCCATTCTGCTATACTACCCATGTCCTGCTTCAGTCAATTACTATCATCCTGACTGTCTTTCTTTTCTGCTAAACTATCAATGCCCTGTTTCAGTCAATTACTATCATCCTGACTCTCTGTCCATTCTGCTAAACTATCCATGTCCTGTTTCAGTCAATTACTATCATCCTGACTGTCTGTCCATTCTGCTAAATTATCAATATCCTGTTTCAGTCAATTACTATCATCCTGACTGTCTGTCCATTCTGCTAAACTAACAATGTCCTGTTTCAGTCAGTTACTATCATCCTGATCCTCTGTCCATTCTAATTATCTATGTCCTGTTTCAGTCAATTATTATCATGCTGATCCTCTCTCCATTCTAATTATCTATGTCCTGTTTCAGTCAATTACTATCATACTGACTCTCTGTCCATTCTGCTAAACTATCCATGTCCTGTTTCAGTCAATTACTATCATCCTGACAGTCTGTCCATTCTGCTAAACTATCAATGTCCTGTTTCAGTCAATGACTATCATTCTGACTGTCTGTCCATTCTCTTAAACTATCAATGTCCTGTTTCAGTCAATTACTATCATCTTGACTGTCTGTCGATTCTGCTAATCTGTCAATGTGCTGTTTCAGTCAATTACTGTCATCCTGACAGTCTGTCCATTCTGCTAAATTATCCATGTCCTGTTTCAGTCAATTACTATCATCCTGACTATCTGTCCATTCTGCTAACCTATTAATGTCCTGTTTCAGTCAATTACTATCATCCTGATCCTCTGTCCATTCTAATTATCTATGTCCTGTTTCAGTCAATTACTATCATCCTGATCCTCTCTCCATTCTAATTATCTATGTCCTGTTTCAGTCAATTACTATCATCCTGACAGTCTGTCCATTCTGCTAAACTATCCATGTCCTGTTTCAGTCAATTACTATCATCCTGACAGTCTGTCCATTCTGCTAAACTATCAATGTCCTGTTTCAGTCAATGACTATCATTCTGACTGTCTGTCCATTCTGCTAAACTATCAATGTCCTGTTTCAGTCAATTACTATCATCTTGACTGTCTGTCGATTCTGCTAAACTGTCAATGTGCTGTTTCAGTCAATTACTGTCATCCTGACCGTCTGTCCATTCTGCTAAATTATCCATGTCCTGTTCAGTCAATTACTATCATCCTGACTGTCTATCCATTCTGCTAACCTAACAAAGTCCTGCTTCAGTCAATTACTATCATACTGACTGTCTGTCTAATCTGCTAAAATATCAATGTCCTGTTTCAGTCAATTACTATCATCCTGACTGTCTGTCCATTCAGCTGAACTATCAATGTCCTGTTTCAGTCAATTACTATCATCCTGACTGTCTGTCCATTCTGCTAAACTGTCAATGTCCTGTTTCAGTCAATTACTATCATCCTGACTGTCTGTCCATTCTGCGAAATTATCAATGTCCTGTTTCAGTCAATTGCTATCAGCTTGATCCTCTGTCCATTCTAATTATCTATGTCCTGTTTCAGTCAATTATTATCATGCTGATCCTCTGTCCATTATAATTATCTATGTCCTGTTTCAGTCAATTACTATCATCCTGACTCTCTGTCCATTCTGCTAAACTATCCATGTCCTGTTTCAGTCATTTACTATCATCCTGACAGTCTGTCCATTCTGCTAAACTATCCATGTCCTGTTTCAGTCAATTACTATCATTCTGACTGTCTGTCCATTCTACTAAACTATCCATGTCCTGATTCAGTCAATTACTATCATTCTGACTGTCTGTCCATTCTGCCAAACTATCCATGTCCTGTTTCAGTCAATTACTATCATTCTGACTGTCTGTCCATTCTGCTAAACTATCAATGTCCTGTTTCAGTCAATTACTATCATCCTGACTGTCTATCCATTCTGCTAAACTATCCATGCCCTGTTTCAGTCAATTACTATCATTCTGACTGTCTGTCCATTCTGCTAAACTATCCATGTCCTGTTTCAGTCAATTACTATCATTCTGACTGTCTGTCCATTCTGCTAAACTATCAATGTCCTGTTTCAGTCAATTACTATCATCCTGACTGTCTGTCCATTCTGCTAACCTATCAATGTGCTGTTTCAGTCAATTACTGTCATCCTGACAGTCTGTCCATTCTGCTAAATTATCCATGTCCTGTTTCAGTCAATTACTATCATCCTGACTGTCTGTCCATTCTGCGAAACTATCCATGTCCTGTTTCAGTCAATTACTATCATCCTGACTGTCTGTCCATTCTGCGAAACTATCCATGTCCTGTTTCAGTCAATTACTATCATCCTGACTGTCTATCCATTCTGCTAAACTATCAATGTCCTGTTTCAGTCAATTACTATCATCCTGACTGTCTTTCTTTTCTGCTAAACTATCAATGTCCTGTTTCAGTCAATTACTATCATCCTGACTGTCTATCCATTCTGCTAAACTTTCAATGACCTGTTTCAGTCATTTACTATCATCCTGACTCTCTGTCCATTCTGCTAAACTATCACTGTCCTGTTTCAGTCAATTACTATCATCCTGACTGTCTGTCCATTCTGCTAACC